>NW_027818644.1:0-276 GCF_054177405.1 Leptonychotes weddellii | reverse complement strand
TCTCCCTCTGACCCTCCCCCCTCTCATGTACTCTCTCTCTCTCTCTCATTCTCGCTCTCTCAAATAAATAAATCTTTAAAAAAAAAAAAGATGAGGAAACTCTTTCCTACGGCCTTCAGAAACAATGCAGCCCGGCTGACATCTTGTTTTTAGTCCAGTGAGACCCACATCAGACTTTGCGTACAGAACTGTAAGGTACGAAATTTGTATTGTTTTAGGCTACCAAGTGTATGGCAATTAGTTACACCAACATAGACAACTGACTCAGCACATGAG
>NW_027818643.1:0-276 GCF_054177405.1 Leptonychotes weddellii | reverse complement strand
TCATTTAATTAATTCATATTTTTCTTTAAGCCAGCTCACTTTTGTTTTGCTTAAATATATTTATTATTATTATTATTTTTTTTTTTTTAAAGATTTTATTTATTTATTTGAGACAGAGAGAATGAGAGACAGAGAGCATGAGAGGGAGGAGGGTCAGAGGGAGAAGCAGACTCCCTGCCGAGCAGGGAGCCCGATGCGGAACTCGATCCCGGGACTCCAGGATCATGACCTGAGCCGAAGGCAGTCGCTTAGCCAACTGAGCCACCCAGGCGCCCT
>NW_027818642.1:0-276 GCF_054177405.1 Leptonychotes weddellii | reverse complement strand
TGGTTTTTAGTTTTCTATTTCATAGATTCCTGCTCTTAATTTCCTTCTTGTTGCTTCCTTTCAGTTTTGCTAGTTTCTTTTTTTTTTTTTTTAAAGATTTTATTTATTTATTTGAGAGAGAGAGAATGAGAGACAGAGAGCATGAGAGGGAGGAGGGTCAGAGGGAGAAGCAGACTCCCTGCCGAGCAGGGAGCCCGACGCGGGACTCGATCCTGGGACTCCAGGATCATGACCTGAGCCGAAGGCAGTCGCTTAACCAACTGAGCCACCCAGGCG
>NW_027818641.1:0-276 GCF_054177405.1 Leptonychotes weddellii | reverse complement strand
TTGTAATCTATTATTTTTAGCAAATATTGTTGAGCCTAGGGACAGCTGGGTGGCTCAGTCTGTTAAGCGTCTGCCTTCAGCTCAGGTCATGATGCCACAGTCCTGGGATCGAGTCCTACGTTGGGTTCCTTGCTCAGCAGGGAGCCTGCTTCTCCCTCTGCCTGCCGCTCCCCCCTGCTTGTGTGCTCTCTCTCTCTCTCTCTCTGACAAATAAATTTTTTTAAATCTTAAAAAAATACTGTTGAGCCCATAATTATGTGTCATGTGGGACATTTC
>NW_027818640.1:0-276 GCF_054177405.1 Leptonychotes weddellii | reverse complement strand
TGTGAGCACTTCTCACTTTTCTCTGTTGCAGATGTGATGGTGACTCGTCCATCACGAAATGTACTACTTCTGGTGACGAAGATGCTTAGGGTGAGAGAAACAACCTGGCACCATCACTAGACAGACTATAAAGTGAAAGCTGTTATTATAAAAATAGAGAGAGAAAGAGGGGCTTAGGTTAGGGTGGTAGACAGAGCACTCCAGCCGGCTCTACATCATTCTAAACATCAGGACGGACAGTAAAGAAAATCCATGGCATTGCAGGACAACAGAAAG
>NW_027818639.1:0-276 GCF_054177405.1 Leptonychotes weddellii | reverse complement strand
GAAAGGAAGACGTGAGCAGATAAAAAGGTGTTCCAAAGACAGAATCAACTGATCCTCTTGGTGTGGATTTGAACAACGGGAAGGAGAAAAGGATGTAGCTTTTGAGCCCCGTGTGTTTATAAGTGAGCAAGCATGTGCTTCTTACTTGGTAAGTGCTCCATAATCGTGATAGCTACTGGTGCTGTGGTAGGTAAATTCCATGAGTAGAGGTACCATATTGTCCTGTAGCCATCCCAGTGTGAGGCTTTCAATAAAAGGTGAGCAGAATAGAGTGGG
>NW_027818638.1:0-276 GCF_054177405.1 Leptonychotes weddellii | reverse complement strand
TCATTGAGAATCAATTGTCTCAAGGTGGAACATCTAAAAGAACTAGAATGGACCAAGATTGGAACCTGGACACATCTGTCATCACTGAGTTCCAGAAGAAGCCACTCCAGTGGCAGAAAGAGCTCCTTCATAGATTATATAGAAAGTACAGTAATTTCCAGGTTTGTCAATAGTTTCTGTTCAGGAGAAATCTGTTATTAAATGCTGCTGTGTCATCTTGCTTCAAAGTGTAATATTTAATTTTCCAGTAGAAAATAGGCCAGGATTCAAAACTGG
>NW_027818637.1:0-276 GCF_054177405.1 Leptonychotes weddellii | reverse complement strand
TTCTCCCTCTGACCCTCCTCCCTCTCATGCTCTCTGTCTCCCATTCTCTCTCTCTCAAATAAATAAATAAAATCTTTAAAAAAAAATAAAAAATAAAATAAATAAAAAAAATAAAAAAATGGGTCAGCAGTTGTACTCCCAGACATACTAGTCCCTGGGGATTAACTGCTTGAAGACGGCTTCCGTGTAACTGGAGTTCCCTGGCACCTCGATACCTCTGCTTCTCTCCTCCCTGACCAGGTCCGATTTTCACTGCTCTTGGAGGCCCCCTCTGAA
>NW_027818636.1:0-276 GCF_054177405.1 Leptonychotes weddellii | reverse complement strand
TGTTAGCTACCTGGAATTTAAATAAAAACTTTTAAAAAGTATGTATTTTTGATTGCTTATTAAAGTCTTATGGGTCTTTTGTCTCTGTTCATTTTTTTTCAATTTTTTACTAATATTTCAGATTGGATCATTTCCATTGATCTATCTTTGATTTCACGGATTCTCACTTCTGCTGTCTCCAGCTGAATTTTTTTTTTTTGAAATTTTTTTTTATTCTTATGTTAATCCCCATACATTACATCATTAGTTTTAGATGTAGTGTTCCATGATTCATTT
>NW_027818635.1:0-276 GCF_054177405.1 Leptonychotes weddellii | reverse complement strand
CTATTCTGTTTGATACTATACTGGTGGATACCTGTTATTATCACTGTCAAAACCTATAGCATGTACAACATAGTGACCCCTAATGTAAATGATGGATCTCAGTTAATAATAATGCCTCAGTATCGGTTCACTGATTGTAACAAATGTACTACATGAATGAGAGATGTTAATTATAGGGGAAACTGTGTGTGTATGTTTGGTGGGGGAGGATAAAAGAGTATGTGGGAACTTCTGTACTTCCCACTCAGCTTTTCTTGGGTATGTAGCCCTTGTCCT
>NW_027818634.1:0-2636 GCF_054177405.1 Leptonychotes weddellii | reverse complement strand
CCTAATGTAAATGTTTCATAAAAGCTAAGTGGTGTAAAGGGAACTTTCAAAAGTCGGGGACACCTGTATTATGATTCTGATGCTTGTGCTTGCTTCCTGCAAGTTCTCACTGCAGGAGGAGCCCTGGTCCACGGGACGTGCGAATATGTGCATATATGATTGCAGGACGTTCTAGACAAAGCTGAATGACCCACGTGTGCATCAGGTCAGGTGTCACAGAGCGGGGGACAGTGGAGCTGCTTTGAAGAAATTATAGGGACTGTTTCTGTGTGAGGCATAGACAGAAAAGTTTGTAGGGATACAATCACTCAGTGCATATTCCGAAGAGGACAATTCAGCAAACATTTCAAAACATGGCAGTGTAAGTGTTGGTAGAGATTACATTTGATTTAATGATTGGTAAAAAATACATAAATATAAACAATGGCTTTGGTTGGCTTCACAATTGCCCGTAGAGATTGTAACATGTTTTTAACGTGCAGAATTGACTTTATGTTCCCGAGTTTGTAGGTTCTGTATGTCTGTGTCATGCATTTCTTCTCAGGAGTTTGTCTTAGACATCATAACATTTGTTTATAAGAAAAGTTCCCTACATGTAGGGGCGCCTGAGTGGCTCAGTCGGTTAAGCCTCTGCCTTCGGCTCAGGTCATGATCCCAGGTCCCGGGATCAAGTTCCTCTTCGGCTCCCTGCTCAACAGGGAGCTTGCTTCCCCCTCTGTCTGCTGCATCCCCTGCTTGTTCTCTCTCTCTCTCTGACAAAAAAATAAATAAATAAAATCTTTTTAAAAAATCCCCTACCTGCATTTTTTATACTTCGTCTAATTTAGTAGAAGTTAAATGTGAAATTGTAATGTTTCCCAGATGTGTTCAATGTCTGAGCAATGGCTTCCAGAAGCCTTCTCTTCCTCGCTGCACCATGGGTCCAACTCAGCTTTCACTCTGCACATGATTCCCACACTTCTAGACTCAAAGGCCCTTTGACTCAACTTCTCTGACTGCAATCAGCCACTTCCCTGAGACCCTGTGCTCAAGGCAGTGGGAAGGATCTTACTCATTGAGCTCAGGAACGTCCTCAGGGCTGCTAGCATAGACCCCAAAGTCCTCCCTCCCCTAAGTGTCCATCCTGACCTGGCCCCACCCACCTTCCTGCTCCCAATGCAGTCTTTCCCCTTCCTCTCTGACCTCCAGCTTTCTGTCTTTCTTATAACTCAAAACCTGAATTCCCACCCCTTCCATGGTTTCCAACCTGCCTCCTCCTCAGCTTAGAGGGGAAAATGTGCTACAACAGGAGTCATGCAGAAAACACATATTTTGGCAACTCTGAGTAGCTCCTTAGAGCAGGATACAGGCATATCATCACAGATAGGAAAAGACAATATTTGGCTCATTTGCAAGGTAAGCAAACTATAGACAATAGTGCAAACAGCCTGCATCCATATCCAAACACAAGGTCATGAACACGACTCTTCTTGTGGACTCTCCCACTCCTCTTTGTCCCTCATCCTGCTCCCTTCCTGAATATGAAGCCGATCCAACCCCTCCATCATCACTGTATGGTCTTCAGTGGTATAAGGACTTCATGAGCATTACCACATTACGTTCATGTTCAACGTTCCAGAAGTCTTGTGCATAAAAGCAATGGATTCCAACTACTCTCGAATCAATGTATTAGTGTTGTCATTTCCGATATTTCCAGAGAAAGAGAGAAACTGAGTATCTCTAAGATTTCTGATCTCATGAAATTCTCAGTAAGCCTGGGAGGGTAGCAAGGGCAGGTAGGGAATGGGCAGAGGGCCTCCTGCTTCTCCCAGGTCACACATCCTGACCCATTGCCCTTCTTGTCATTGCCCCCCAGGAAGAGTGGGGACCACTTTGCTTCTGGAAACAAAGTAATTCTCTGACACTGGGAGACCAATAACTACAGAGGATATAATTTTTATTGAACTCATACGTACCCACAAAATCTAGAGCATGAAGTCCTCTGATCTCAGTCAGATGTGTATCTATAGAAACCATAATCTGAGCTGTGTTTGGTCCCAGACAGGAACATGGCAGTGATGAAGAAGACTGGAGCAGGGGTGGAGAGTGTAAGTTACCACCTTTGCCCATGGACCAGGAGCTCTTTGTGATGTTTGATTGTATTTAGCTCTAGAACAATGAGAATCAGCCTGTCCTTGGGGTGAAGCACAGAGGTGGTAAAGAAGTCCTGTTCATACACTTGAATCTGGAGAATGAGGTTGGAAACGAGGACGGAACTTCATGCTGCCCCAAGTACAAGCGTAGGGGCTCAGTCTGAGCCTTGGTATAAATGCCGTGGGAAACCCCAGTGTTTCTTCTGTCCTGTGTGGGGCATGGTGGCCCAGAGATGAGCAGAAGCCCTGCACTGACCGAGGCATCTTTGGAGCCAGAGAAGCAGCCGGGGACCCTGGAGCCCATCTCATTCTTGAGTCTGATTAGTAGTACAGGAGAAACCGGGGAGGGCTCGGTGGCTGCTGCTGGATCCAGTTCATGTTTTTACTACTAACACGGAGGTCCCTGCTCAGGGTGCAGGTGAGTCTGGCCGTTGTTCCCAGAGAAGCAGACAGGGAGGGTGGCTGGCTCACACGGGCTGGGACAGGGAACCTGCAAACACACAC
>NW_027818633.1:0-276 GCF_054177405.1 Leptonychotes weddellii | reverse complement strand
GATAAAGTAAGTTTCCAAGGAATTTTGAAGAAAGGCTTTCAGGAACTTGAGATGCTAGTTGCTGTTAAGATAAGGTGACTTTTGGTCTCCAGCAAAACATCAGCATTAAGACAGCCATGAGTTCCTTGAGGAAAGTCACATGTTGCATGTGTCAGGGATCTATGCATGGGCTGCAAGCTGTAAGGAGATGCTAATTTAAGCTACATTTCTCTTGCCCTTGTTTTCCTTGTCATTCCCCCCTCTGAACAATTTTGACCTTTAAATCTTTAAGGTTGT
>NW_027818632.1:0-276 GCF_054177405.1 Leptonychotes weddellii | reverse complement strand
TTGCTTAAAGGATACCTTTTAATATTTCTTGCAGGGTGGGTTAGTGATCACAAATTCTTTTAGTTTCTGTTTGTCCTGGAAGCTTTTTATCTCTCCTCATATTTTGAATGACATCCTTACTGGATAAAGTATTCTTGGCTGCATATTTTTCTTATTTAGCACCCTGAATATATCATGCCAGTCCTTTCTGGCCTGCCAGTCTCCTGTGGTTAGGTCAACTGCCAGTCTAATGTTTCTACCCTTGTAGATTATGGACCTTTTGTGCCCAGCTGCTTT
>NW_027818631.1:0-276 GCF_054177405.1 Leptonychotes weddellii | reverse complement strand
TTTAAAAGGAAAGATTTGGTTTTTCAGTTTAACAGCGCATGTACTTGAGTCACCAAAACACCTTTTGTGCCCATTGCTTTTTTTTTTTTTAAAGATTTATTTATTTATTTGAGAGAGCGAGAATGAGAGAGAGAGAGTACATGAGAGGGGGGAGGGTTAGAGGGAGAAGCAGGCTCCTTGCTGAGCAGGGAGCCCGATGCGGGACTCGATCCAGGGACTCCAGGATCATGACCTGAGCCGAAGGCAGTCGCTTAACCAACTGAGCCACCAAGGCGC
>NW_027818630.1:0-276 GCF_054177405.1 Leptonychotes weddellii | reverse complement strand
TTCATCTAAAACTAATGATGTAATGTATGGGGATTAACATAAGAATAAAAAATATATATATATATATATAAAAAAGGCAGTGGAGAACATGAAATGTGTACAACATAGACATATTTCAACTCTCGTCTTTTCTCCTATGAGAACTTTGTTTACCTGTGTCTGGTTTTAAGTGTACATTGATGAGTCCTTAACTGTCCATGTCAATTAAAAATATATGTATGGAATCTTCACTAAGAGTAAAATTTTAATACTCTGTTTTAGTATTTTTTTTAAATC
>NW_027818629.1:0-276 GCF_054177405.1 Leptonychotes weddellii | reverse complement strand
GTTATTTTGTGTACTATAGGCAGGCTTAACTGGGCTCATATAGGACCCTTATGCATTTTATGCTTTGAAAGATGGTAAACACTTGTAATTCCTGGTTGCTTAATCCATTGAATATGTCTGAATTAATTTTTTTAAGGTTTTATTTATTTAATTGAGAGAGAGAAATAGAGAGTGAGAAACAGCATGAGAGGGGAGAGGATTAGAGGGAGAAGCAGGCTTCCCGCCGAGCAGGGAGCCTGATGTGGGACTCGATCCCAGGACCCTGGGATCATGACC
>NW_027818628.1:0-276 GCF_054177405.1 Leptonychotes weddellii | reverse complement strand
TAGACTTTTGGAGACGATACGTTTACCTGGAAAAAGGCCACCTAACCTAATAAAACTATCAAGGGCTCGAATCTGCTGCGTGGAAAACGCACCACCCCACATACCATCCATGTGTCCAGTTCAGCACGCACGCACACACACACTCAGGCTCGGCCAGTCTTCCGGTGGCAGCAAGACAGGCCCCCGGCGCCCTGCTGTATGTTACGTCCCGTAGCGGCAGAGATGTTTATGATGATGACGACTTTAATTCTGTTTCTGTCCTTCTGTCTGAAGAGC
>NW_027818627.1:0-276 GCF_054177405.1 Leptonychotes weddellii | reverse complement strand
GCTGGACTGGGAGCAGCAAATGGGGACACAGCAGCTGGACTGGGAGCAGCAGGGCTTACAGCAGCTGGACTGACAGCAGGATGACCCACAGCCTGAAGAACAGCAGCAGGGTTTGCAGCAGCTGGACTGGGAGCAGCAGGGGACACAGCAGCTGGACTGGGAGCAGCCACAGGAGCCACGGGAGCCACAGCCCCCCTTGCAGCCCCCACAGGAGCCACAGCTGGAGCAGGTGCAGGCTGGCACACAGCAGCACACGGGCTTGCAGCAGCAGACGGT
>NW_027818626.1:0-276 GCF_054177405.1 Leptonychotes weddellii | reverse complement strand
CATAAAATAATAGATTTGCGACATGTGACAAATTTAGTTACTGTCCTTCAAAAATGACCTCATTTTGCTGACGGGTCACTGATCCCCTGGTGCAATTACTTAACAGACTCATTTTCCCCGTAGGAAGCTGTTGCCCCGAGCCAGCCCGGATCCACGGCTTGCAATCTGTTTTTCCTCAAGGCAGAGGGCTCTGTTCCTCGACGTCCTTTACGACTGAGCAAAACCACGACTGAGCAGGGGGGATGACAATGCTGTGCTGGGGAGTGAGAGCGAGGT
>NW_027818625.1:0-276 GCF_054177405.1 Leptonychotes weddellii | reverse complement strand
CTCTCCCACTCCCCCTGCTTGTGTTCCCTCTCTCGCTGTGTCTCTCTCTGTCAAAATAAATAAATAAAATCTTAAAAAAAAAAAAAAAAAAGACTATACAGATGGGTTCGAAGGAAATCAAGGAAGTCAGCAGGAGTAGAAAGAACAAGGGGAGAACAGGAGATAAGGGAGACTAGCTGGGAGCAAGTCATATAGGCTGTAATAAGGACTTTGGCATTTGAGCTGAGAGAGGTTGCAAACAGGCTCCCAGCAGAGGAGTGACTTAATATGTATTTG
>NW_027818624.1:0-276 GCF_054177405.1 Leptonychotes weddellii | reverse complement strand
GTATTATTCAAATTTTTAACACTTATTGGGACATTTCATGTGACTTAGTATATGGAAACATTTTTTAAATGCTCTAAATGTGCTTGAAAAAATGTGTATATTTGTGGAGGATTCTAAAAATATATATTACATCAAGCATGTAATGTTAAATATATATCCTTATTATATTGTGTGTATTTGATCCATGTTTATAATAGTGATATGTTAAAATCTCCCTGTCCAATTGTTTTACATTTTTTCCATGTAATTCTATTAATTGAAAGTTTGGAGCATTTT
>NW_027818623.1:0-2636 GCF_054177405.1 Leptonychotes weddellii | reverse complement strand
TGTTGATGTAAAAGTTGGGTATTCATCCCTTCTGATGGCTGAGTAATATTCCATTGTATATATGGACCACATCTTCTTTATCCATTCATCTGTTGAAGGGCATCTCGGCTCTTTCCATAGTTTGGCTATTGCGGACATTGCTGCTATGAACATTGGGGTGCATGTGGCCCTTCTTTTCACTACATCTGTGTCTTTGGGGTAAATACCCAGTAGTGCAATTGCTGGGTCATAGGGCAGCTCTATTTTTAAATTTTTGAGGCACCTCCACACTGTTTTCCAAAGTGGCTGTACCAACTTGCATTCCCACCAACAGTGTAAGAGGGCTCCCCTTTGTCCACAACCTCTCCAACATTTGTTGTTTCTTGCCTTGTCAGTTTTTGCCACCTAACTGGTGTAAGGTGGTATCTCAATGTGGTTTTGATTTGAATTTCCCTGGTGGCTAATGATGATGAACATTTTCTCATGTGTCTTTTAGCCATTTGTATGTCTTCTTTGGAGGAGTGTCTGTTCATGGCTTCTGCACATTTTTTTTGACTTGATTATTTGTTTTTTGGCTGTTGAATTTGAGAAGTTCTTTATAGTTCTTGGATATCATCCCTTTATCCGTGCTGTCATTTGCAAATATCTTCTCCCATTCCATGGGTTGCCTCTTTGTTTCGTTGGCTGTTTTCTTTGCTGTACAGAAGCTTTTTATCTTGATGAAGTCCCAAAAATTCATTTTCACTTTTGTCTCCCTTGCCTTTGGAGACGTATCTTGAAAGAAGTTGCTGTGGCCGATGTCGAAGAGGTTACTGCCTGTGTTCTCCTCTAGGACTTTGACGGATTCCTGTCTCACATTGAGGTCCTTCATCCATTTAGAATTTATCTTTGTGTATGGTGTAAGCAAGTGGTCGAGTTTCATTCTTCTGTATATAGCTGTCCAATTTTCCCGGCACCATTTATTGAAGAGACTTTCTTTTTTCCATGGGATATTTTTCCCTGCTTTGTCGAAGATTAGTTGACCATAGAGTTGAGGGTCCATATCTGGGCTCTCTATTCTGTTCCATTGATCTATGTGTCTGTTTTTGTGCCGGTATCATGCTGTCTTGGTGATCACAGCTTTGTAATAGGGCTTGAAATTGGGCAATGTGATGCCCCCAGCTTTGTTTTTCTTTTTCAACATTTGCTTGGTGATTCGGGGTCTTTTCTGCTTCCATACGAATTTTAGGATTGTTTGTTCCAACACTTTGAAAAATGCCATTGGTATTTTGATCGGGATGGCGTTGAAAGTATAGATTGCTCTGGGCAGGATAGACATTTTAACAATGTTTGTTCTTCCAATCCATGAGCATGGAATGTTTTTCCATCTTTTTGTGTCTTCTTCAATTTCTTGCATAAGTGTCCCGTAGTTTCTATAGTATAGATCCTTCACCTCTTTGGTTAAGTTTATTCCAAGGTTTCTTATGGTTTTTGGTGCTATTGTAAATGGAATTGATTCCTTAATTTCTCTTTCTATAGTTACATTGTTAGTGTATAGGAAAGCAAATGATTTCTGTGCATTGATTTTGTATCCTGCCACATTACTGAATTGCTCTAAGAGTTCTAGTAATCTAGGGGTGGAGTCTTTTGGGTTTTCCACATAAAGTATCATGTCATCTGTGAAGAGAGAGAGTTTGACTTCTTTGCCAATTTGAATACCTTTTATTTCTTTTTGTTGTCTGATTCCTGTTGCTAGTACTTCTAGTACTGTGTTGAACAATAATGGTGAGAGTGGGCATCCTTGATGTGTTCCTGATCTTAAGGGAAAGGCTCTCAGCTTTTCCCCATTGCGAATGATATTTGCTGTGGGCTTTTCATAGATGGATTTTATGAAATTGAGGAATGTTCCCTCTATCCTTACACTCTGAAGAGTTTTAATCAGGAAAGGATGCTGTATTTTGTCAAATGGTTTTTTCTGTATCAATTGAGAGGACCATATGGTTCTTCACTCTCCTCTCATTAATGTGTTCTGTCACACTGATTGATTTGGGAATGTTGAACCACCATTGCATCCCAGGGATAAATCCCACCTGGTCGTGATGGATAGTCCTTTTAATGTACTGTTGGATCCTATTAGCTAGGATCTTGTTGAGAATTTTGGCATCCATATTCATCAGGGATATTGGTCTGAAATTCTCCTTTTTGATGGGACCTTTGCCTGGTTTTGGGATCAAGCTAATGCTGGCCTCATAGAATGAGTCTGGAAATTTTCCTTCTGTTTCTATGTTTTGAAACAGCTTCAGGAGAATAGGTATTATTTCTTCTTTGAATGTTTGGTAGAATTCCCCAGGGAATCCATCAGGTCCTGGATTCCTGTTTTTTTTGGGAGACTTTTGATTACTGCTTCAATCCCATTACTGGTTATTGGTCTATTCAGGTTGTCAATTTCTTCCTGTTTCAGTCTTGGTAGTTTATAGGTTTCCCGGAAGGCATCCATTTCTTCCAGGTTGCTTAATTTATTGGCATAAAGTTTTTGATAATAATTTCTAATAATTGTTTCTGTTTCCTTGGTGTTAGTCGTGATCTCTCCCCTTTCATTCATAATTTTATTAATTTGGGTCCTTTCTCTTTTCTTTTGGATAAGTCTGGCCAGTGGTTTATTGATCTTATTAATTCTT
>NW_027818622.1:0-276 GCF_054177405.1 Leptonychotes weddellii | reverse complement strand
CCCCTCTCATGTGCTCTCTCTCTCTCATTCTCTCTCTCAAATAAATACATAAAATCTTTTAAAAAAAGAATGTAAAGAAGATTCTAGAGGCTGATTTCAGGAGTAAGAAATGCTGTCTTCACCTTGCATTAGAAACATAACCCATGGCCTCTCCTACTTTATTTTTGGGGGAATTTTAACTATGAAGGAAAAAAATCGAAAACCAGGCATCTAGAGGTGTCTGGCATAGCATGGCAGGCAGCCTTGGCACGTTTGATAATACCACAGCAGAGGGGT
>NW_027818621.1:0-276 GCF_054177405.1 Leptonychotes weddellii | reverse complement strand
GATAAAAGAGAAAGCTCTTCTTTACAGTAGGAATGCCAGGTAATGTGCAAGGTAAATCACCATTTTGCACCTCCCAGTGTAATAACTGAGTTAGGAAAGGATCATCAATGGATGCTAAAAGCATTAAGAGAAAGGCTTTGGGGTGATACAAATGTAGGGATCCGAAGGGGTACGTGCACCCCAATGTTTATAGCAGTAATGTCCACAATAGCCACACTGTGGAAAGAGCCAAGATGTCCATCGACAGATGAATGGATAAAGATGTGGTGTATATAT
>NW_027818620.1:0-276 GCF_054177405.1 Leptonychotes weddellii | reverse complement strand
GGAACACTACATCTAAAACTAATGATGTAATGTACGGTGATTAACATAACAATAAAAAATTTAAAAAAATTCACACACACACACACACACAAAAGCAAGATAAGCCTTAGAAATTACTTCCCCAAACATTTTGAAATCTACTCCCCTAAAATCAAGGATACACTTATGAATATGCCTTTAGTTCTTTTTGTTATAATTCCAAGTTACTGTCAACCCAATCGCCTTCTTTCAGTGTTATTGACACTTCAGTATTATCAGCAGGTTCTCCAGAATGAG
>NW_027818619.1:0-276 GCF_054177405.1 Leptonychotes weddellii | reverse complement strand
AGCCAGATCAGCTGAGTTCTGGAGCAGGTGATGTGTCTCTACCATCTGTTCTTCGGGCGTCCAGAAGGGTAAGTGATTAATTTTCTTGGGTTGGATAACAAGTGAACAGGAGAAATGGTATAGGCTGTTTTTGCTTGCCTTCCAACTCTTATCCCCACTCATAAACTGGTATTTTTCTGGAGCAGGTTTCTTTTCTTTTCTTTTTTTATTCTTATGTTAATCCCCATACATTACATCATTAGTTTTAGATGTAGTGCTCCATGATTCATTGTTTGT
>NW_027818618.1:0-276 GCF_054177405.1 Leptonychotes weddellii | reverse complement strand
AGTCCAACCAGCCACAAATTGGTAGATTCTGTTAAGGGTGAAATTGTCACAGGAGAGCCTGGACACGGACAAGTTGGCACAGATGCAGTTCTCAATGACATTTTTCCCACAATAATGGAGCCGGGCAGTGAGAATAGGAATAGGTGCAGTGAGAATGGCATTTTCGGTGACAATGAAGACGCTACCCTTGGCCACAAATTGGTCAGTGATGATGGATGGGTATCATAGTGGGTGGCAGATGGCCACATAGCGGTCATAGGCCATGACCATGAATGT
>NW_027818617.1:0-276 GCF_054177405.1 Leptonychotes weddellii | reverse complement strand
GTAAAGACATGAAAGACTAACAATCACCATTAATTTACCCTGTCATTTCATAGAAGAAAGGAGGCTTTATGTGGCAAAAACAAACAAACAAACAAACCCTAATCTCAGAATAAAAGACAGTTCTGCCCAGGAAGAGATGGTTTGGCGATCTTGGCTGATACACACACACACACACACACACACACACACACACAGACATACCACCACCACCACAACCCGATTTTCCTAGTTTCTCCATGGACCACAGACCTGCACCTGGGACCCAGTGACCCAGCC
>NW_027818616.1:0-276 GCF_054177405.1 Leptonychotes weddellii | reverse complement strand
TAAGACTGGGTCAGCTGCTGGAGGGTGCGTGCGACTCCGTTCTTCCTTCGTGGGGCCTGTGGCCACTGTTACTGCCCACATGTCATTCCAAACTTAAAAACAGCCTGTGGCCAAACATCAAAGCTGACAGAATCTGACTGGAATTGCATTAAAACTACAGGTCAATTTTAAGAGAACTGACATCTTTCTAATATGGATTATTTCAGATATTTTACATGATGGATGTAATTACTAAGGTACTCTCTAAATGTTCTTAAAAACATTTTATACTTTTCT
>NW_027818615.1:0-276 GCF_054177405.1 Leptonychotes weddellii | reverse complement strand
GCCTGGGTGATAGACATTGGGGAGGGTATGTGCTATGGTGAGCACTGTGAATTGTGTAAGACTGTTGAATCACAGACCTGTACCTCTGAAACAAATAATACATTATATGTTAAAAAAAAAGAGAAGAAGATAGCAGGAGGGGAAGAATGAAGGGGGGCAAATCGGAGGGGGAAATCAGAACCATGAGAGATGATGGACTCTGAAAAACAAACTGAGGATTCTAGAGGGGAGGGGAGGTGTGAGGATGGGTTAGCCTGGTGATGGGTATTAAAGAGG
>NW_027818614.1:0-276 GCF_054177405.1 Leptonychotes weddellii | reverse complement strand
TACGCGGGTGCACTCCACCCGTGACGCTGCGTGAGCAGTGGTTCGCGCATTTTCGTTGCAGGCTACTATTCCATCGCGACACCGAATTTATCCTGTCTTCTGTTGATGGCCGTTGGGGCTTTTTCTGATTTTCAGGTATGACAAACACTACTGTGATAAACATTCTTTTTTTTTTTTTTTGTTATATAAATTTTTTTTTAAAGATTATTTATTTATTTATTTATTTGAGAGAGAGAATGAGAGAGAGAGAGCACATGAGAGTGGGGAGGGTCAGAG
>NW_027818613.1:0-2636 GCF_054177405.1 Leptonychotes weddellii | reverse complement strand
GATAAAGGGCTGGTATCCAAGATCTATAAAGAACTTCTCAAACTCAACACCCAAAAAACAAATAATCCAATCAAAAAATGGGCAGAAGACATGAACAGGCACTTCTCCAAAGAAGACATACAAATGGCTAACAGACACATGAAAAAGTGTTCATCATCATTATCCATCAGGGAAATTCAAATCAAAACCACATTGAGATACCGCTTTACATAGGTGTGAATGGCAAAAATTGACAGGGCAAGAAACAACAAATGCTGGAGAGGTTGTGGAGAAAGGGGAACCCTCTTACACTGTTGGTGGGAATGCAAGTTGCTACAGCCACTTTGGAAAACAGTGTGGAGGTGCCTCAAAAATTTAAAAATAGAGCTACTCTCTGACCCAGCAATTGCACTACTGGGTATTTACCCCAAAGACACAGATATAGTGGAAAGAAGGGCCATATGCACCCCAGTGTTCATAGTAGCAATGTCCACAGTAGCCAAACTGTGGAAAGAGCCAAGATGCCCTTCAACAGATGAATGGATAAAGAAGATGTGATCCATATATACAATGGAATATTACTCAGCCATCAAACAGGATGAATACCCAACTTTTACATCAACATGGATGGGACTGGAGGAGATTATGCTAAGTGAAATAAGTCAAGCAGAGAAAGTCAATTATTATATGGTTTCACTTATTTGTGGAACATAAGGAATAGCATGGAGGACATTAAGAGAAGGAAGGGAAAAATGAAGGGGGGAGGAAATTGGAGGGTGAGACACACCATGAGACACTATGGACTCTGAGAAACAAGCTGAGGATTTTAGAGGGGAGAGGGTGGGGGATTGTTTAGCCCAGTGATGGGTATCAAGGAGGACATGTACTGCATGGAGCACTGGGTGTTATACAAAAACAATGAATCGTGGATCATTACATCAAAAACTAATGATGTATTGTATGGTGACTAACATAACATAATAAAATAAAATAAAATTTAAAAAAGTGTTTTTACTATGATAAACTACTACATTGGCGACCCTAGCTCAACTTACCTCAAACAAAACTGTTATTAGTTTGTAAAAAATCTGTTAAAAGCACTGAACTAGAGCAAAATTCCAATCATACCATTATATATGTTTGTAAATCATTTTTAAAATAAATTGAATTATATCAACATCAAAGAAAAATAATAACAATAACAGCATTAGCTGAGAACAATAATAGCAATGTCTTAGGAGGTTCAAAATATACACAGAAATGAAATACACAAGAAAATGAGTATTAAAGACAGAAGGGCACATACATTGAATTTTTTAGGGAATGAAAACATAGTAATGTAATGTAGAATTTCTTTTTTTTAATTTGACAGAGAGACACAGCGAGAGAAGGAACACAAGCAGGGGGAGTGGGAGAGGGTGAACCAGGCTTCCCACTGAGCAGGGAGCCTGATGCAGGTCTTGATCCTAGGAACCTGGGATCATGACCTGAGCCGAAAGCAGACACTTAACAACTGAGGTACCCAGGCACCCCTAATGTAGAATTTTAAAAATCAATAACATAGATTATCATATGTAGTCATAAAATCAAGTAAAATAAATGTTTACTAATAAGTCAACAAAGAGGAAAAAATTATACATTTGATTATTCTATAAAAAGAGAAATATTCCATAAAATCTCTCAGATATAGTTGGTGCTTGTAATGCACCTATTCATTAACTGACAGAATAGGCAAACAAAAGAATAACCTACAAGTATATAGAGATTTAAACAATAATCAGCAAGCATGAACTATCTGACATTTATGTAATATGATACCCAACATTCTTCTCCAGTTCATGTCAAAAAGTAAAAAAACAGCCATATTATTTCAAAGATTTGAATTCATATAGACTATAGGCCTAATCAGTCTTATTAAGATAATAAAAAAATTAATAACACCCCCAATATTTTTGAAACTAAACAACCAAACTGTATAAAACAAGGGAGTAAAAAATAATAATTAACATTAGGAATATCTCAAACCAATCTTAATAAAATATAATATATTAAATTTGTGGGGGTACAAATAAATCAATACATGAAGGGAAATTTTTAGTTTTGTTTATATACAATAAAAAGAAAACTTGAAATTCAGTGATCTAAGAATTCATCTGAAGAAACTAGAAAATTTATTAAAATTAAAGGCAAAGACTGTAAAGAAGAGAATAAAAAATATTTTTTCCAAAAGGAAACAAAAGCCAAAGATAGAAAATCAATAAATGTAATTACTTTGAAAAATACTGATATAAATCTCTCCATATGTATTAAAATTGAACAAAATAAAAGAGAGAAATCATAAATTATCAATATCAAAATTTTAAAAATGGACAATATTACAACACTGTTATTTAAAATATCTTAATAGAGAATTTTAAATTAATTGTGTACAGTATTAAATTTCAAATTAAGTGAAAATAAAGCATTGTGAATTGTGCAAGACTGTTGAATCACAGATCTGTACCTCTGAAACAAATAATACATTATATGTCAAAAAATAAAAAGGAAGAAGAAGAAGAAGATAGCAGGAGAGGAAGAATAAAGGGGGGGAAATCGGAGGGGGAGACGAATCATGAAAGACGATGAACTCTGAAAAACAAACAGGGTTCTAGAGGGGA
>NW_027818612.1:0-276 GCF_054177405.1 Leptonychotes weddellii | reverse complement strand
GCTTTGTCCACACGTGAATGTGGGAGTCACTACGCTGTCTCGGGGGTAGCGCAGACTTTGAGTTAGTTGGACACAGATGCAAACACCAGCTCTAATACACAATAACTCTGTAACTTCAGGTAGGTTACTGAGTTGGCCTGAACCCAGCATCCTCAGCTATAACAAAAGTAGAACGATATGTATCTCATAGGTTGTGGTCAAGATGTAATGACAGCTAAATGAGAAAGCATATAAAGTTCCAGGTAAACTGTAGAGATATTCACTCTCCTTCTCTTT
>NW_027818611.1:0-276 GCF_054177405.1 Leptonychotes weddellii | reverse complement strand
TGTCCTCTCCTGGCCAAGAGGACAGTGTTGAGATCAGAGCCATCCCCCCGCTTTGCCCTTGTCCACACCAAGGCTGGCCATAAAATAAGCCATTTTTATTTGAACTTTGAGAAAGTCCAAAAAGTGCTGGCTATGGAAACCCCCTAAGTTAGACATCCTTTAAAAACACATTCCTTCAATGAGATCTTGCCATTTGCAAAGACGTGGATGGAACTGGAGGGTATTATGTTGAGCAAAATAAGTCAAACAGAGAAAGACATGTATCATATGACCTCA
>NW_027818610.1:0-276 GCF_054177405.1 Leptonychotes weddellii | reverse complement strand
CTAGGTTGAACTTCGAGTAGTCTCTCCAGGCCAGAAGCCAAGCCAAGGGCTTGCCATCAGACATGCCTGCAATACCTGTAGATTTGGGCAGATTCCTCTTGCTGGGGTCCCCAATATATCCCGAGGTTCCTGCACCTGCCAGGAAGTGACATTCTTGACTCACCTGGTGAGGCTGCTGGGAACTCTGTAAGCAAGGTATTAGGCCATCATTCCCAAAGGCCTTTTTTAAGGCTTCAGGTTTCCTAAAGTCAACCTTAGTTCCTTAAAGCTGTTTGG
>NW_027818609.1:0-276 GCF_054177405.1 Leptonychotes weddellii | reverse complement strand
TTTTGGTGGAGGGATAGACACATATATCACTGGAACAGAAAAGTACACAGAAACAGACCTGCACAAATATGCCCCAGTGATTTTTGACAAAGGCACAAAAACAGTTCAGTGGAGGAAAGACAGCCTTCTTCAAATGGTCCTGGAGAAATTGGACATTCACGGGGGAAAAAAAGTACTTTGTCCTAAGCCCTACACAGCATACAAAAAAAAATTTTTTTTTAATTTTATTATGTTATGTTAATCAACATACATTGCATCATTAGTTTTTTGTTTTTT
>NW_027818608.1:0-276 GCF_054177405.1 Leptonychotes weddellii | reverse complement strand
GTCCATAGTTTTCTAAGAGAATTTTGGAATTTTTTGCCCCCTTCATTTTAGCCATTTGGCATGTATATGGTGGTTGATAAGGTTTAAATTTGCATTTACCTGATGACTAATGAAGTTGAACATCTTTTCATATGTTTACTAGCCATCTGGATATCCTCTTTTGTGAAGTTTCTGTGTATTTGCCATTTCTCATTTATACATCATGTGTATTTTTCTTTATATATTCTAGATAAAAGTCATTTGTGTAGACAAATGTTTTCTTCCATTTTGTGGGCT
>NW_027818607.1:0-276 GCF_054177405.1 Leptonychotes weddellii | reverse complement strand
TTCTGCCTATTTCTTTGAAAAGCTTTATTTCAGTTACAGCTCTTCTCATTCAAAAAAGGATTTAAATTGCTAAAAGATAGTTTGATCTCTTCTCAGTGAAAAAGTTCACCTTTTGTATCTTTCCTAACTTCAGTGTAAATTCAGGCATATTCATGGGGCGACTGCGTGGCTCAGTCGGGTAAGCGTTGGCCTTCAGCTCCGGTCATGATCCCAGGGTCCTGGGATCGAGTCCCACATCAGGCTCCCTGCTCGGCGGGAAGCCTGCTTCTCCCTCTA
>NW_027818606.1:0-276 GCF_054177405.1 Leptonychotes weddellii | reverse complement strand
TCATAACACGTGCCCTCCTTAATCCCCATCACCCAGTGAGTCCAACCCCCAACCACCTCCTCTCTATCAACAGTCAGTTTGTTTTCCAGCATCAAGAGTTTCTTATAGTTTGTTTCCCTCTCTGTTCTTTGTAGTCCCCCTCCCATATATTGATCTGTTTTGTTTCTTAAATTCCACAGGAGTGAAATCACATGGTATTTGTCTTTCTCTGACTGACTTATTTTCCTTAGCATAATACACTCTAGCTCCATCAGGATTTTCCTTTTTTTTTTTTTT
>NW_027818605.1:0-276 GCF_054177405.1 Leptonychotes weddellii | reverse complement strand
TCATGGAACACTTCATCTAGAACTAATGATGTAATGTATGGGGATTAACATAAGAATAAAAAAAAAATAAAAAAAATAAAAAAAAAAAAGAACTAATGACATCCTGCTTCAGGACAATAGAACTGAGTTTGTGATTACATAGTTAAACAGTGGGCAGCTAGACTGCTAAATAAACATCAGTAAATGGTAAAGCTGCATTTCTACTAATTTACCCTGGCCATCTCAGGGAAACTGATAACTTGGTAGTTAGTCACATATTGGGCCTAAGACAAAAAG
>NW_027818604.1:0-276 GCF_054177405.1 Leptonychotes weddellii | reverse complement strand
TGTGGGACATTGAGAGGGGCCCAGAGGGCAGTTATGCCACGGGGCCTCAAGTCCAGACTCAGGAAGGGGCCAGAGCATGCCCACTGGCAGGGGCAGCATCCTTAGGGCCTCAGAAATAGCTGGTGGGTCTTTTGAGAACAAGTTTCCTTCAGTGATGCTGGCGCACACTATTATCACTTGGATTGCAGGTAGAATATAATATAAATGCTTCTAGCCATGCTAACTCTAGGGAAGTTATTTAAACCCCCTGGTCCTGGTTTTGGGCTGTGAAATAGG
>NW_027818603.1:0-276 GCF_054177405.1 Leptonychotes weddellii | reverse complement strand
ATCAAAGATTTCAAGAGTCACTTATGGAAGGAGGACGTGGCTTCGCAAGATGGATCTAAGATCTGAGATTCTGAAGCAGACACACAAGTGTGACTCTTCCGGGCTGCTTCTAACAGAGCAAAGCCTGGGCAGTGCTCCCTTTTCCATACTTCCCTTTAACCTGCACACCGTCTTTCAGTAAATGCTTCTTTCCAAGGCTAATCTTGGCTTGTTCTTTTTTTTTTTTTTATTCTTATGTTAATCCCCATACATTACATCATTAGTTTTAGATGAAGT
>NW_027818602.1:0-276 GCF_054177405.1 Leptonychotes weddellii | reverse complement strand
TGCTGGCGACCTTGCCCTCAGATAAAAAGCCCCCCTCAGTCGACATCAAGCGACCCGCGGTAATTCCCAGATACGCGACAGTCGGCTCTGAGGAGCCCCTGCGAGCCAGCTGCAGCATTCCTGCTCGAGAGGACACGGCCCGAGGAGGCCGTGCGCCCCACTCTTCTGCTCAGCCCGGCAGCCCCCTGCCCGGCCCCCCGGGGCCCACCCAACAACCACTCCACTGTGGTGCCTCGTCCACGGCGCAGTGGAAACCAAGGCTCTCCACTAACCCAG
>NW_027818601.1:0-276 GCF_054177405.1 Leptonychotes weddellii | reverse complement strand
TAGTCTTCAGCTGAAAACATTACTCAGGTACAGAAATCTAGTGAACCACCAATTGAACCATCAAATTTCAGTTCCTAAGGGGAAAAAAGTCCTATGGTAAGACCAAAGCAATACCGTGAACAAGTCAGGAAATAGGAAGATCTCCACTGGGATGTAATGTCATGTCTCTAAGTGCCAGTTGCTAAGATGTGTGTTAGGTTGAGCAGCAACTCCTCCCATAGTACTGCTGCATTTCCTCAGGGGAATCCTTGAGGCTACCAATAGCTATGGTGCCCT
>NW_027818600.1:0-276 GCF_054177405.1 Leptonychotes weddellii | reverse complement strand
GTTATGCACAAACAATGAATCGTGGAACACTTCATCTAGAACTAATGATGTAATGTATGGGGATTAACATAAGAATAAAAAAAAAAAAAAAAAGAATTAAGCTGTTTTTTCCTTTAGTTCTTACTGGCAATGCCTTACCTCCCTCTCTTGTTACTTGTCTCTTGGATTATTTCAGTGGCCTCCCAAGTTTTCTCCTTGCTCCCATTTTGACATCCATTCTGGACCAATATTTTCAAATCGTATGTTTGACCCTGCTGTTCTCTGTTCTCTCTCCTC
>NW_027818599.1:0-276 GCF_054177405.1 Leptonychotes weddellii | reverse complement strand
GCTTGAGGACCATGCATGTTGAGGAGCATATTTGTAGAGAGGAGCAAGGTGAAGCTTCACAGAAACAGTGAAACCCAGGCCAAAGGAGCAGCTATAATTACTTCCCAGTCATGCTCCAGCTTCCAGATCGCTAAGCTTTCCCAGAATTAACTTCGAATGTACCTGATACTTTAAAATAGTTCCTTCTTTTTTTTAAAGTAACACCTGAGTGTTAGTTTGTATCATCCAACATAAATTTGATTTAAAAAAAACCAAGGAGAGAAGAAAGGAAGAGAG
>NW_027818598.1:0-276 GCF_054177405.1 Leptonychotes weddellii | reverse complement strand
GGGTTAGCCTGGTGATGGGTATTAAGGAGGGCACGTTCTGCATGGAGCACTGGGTGTTATACGAAAACAATGGATCATGGATCACCACATCAAAAACTAATGATGTAATGTATGGTGACTAACGTAATAAAATAAAATTTTAAAAAAATAAATAAAGGTGCATTTCAACATCACAAACATGTGTCATTCTGTTAAAGGGACCTACATAGTTCAACTAACCTGAAATAAGTAGCATGTGGAACACTTCAGAAGAAAGGTGAAACAAAAATCAAAAGT
>NW_027818597.1:0-276 GCF_054177405.1 Leptonychotes weddellii | reverse complement strand
TTTTTTTTTTATTCTTATGTTAATCCCCATACATTACATCATTAGTTCTAGATGAAGTGTTCCATGATTCATTGTTTGTGCATAACACCCAGTGCTCCATGCAGAACGTGCCCTCCTCAATACCCACCACCAGGCCAACCCATCCTCCCACCCCCCTCCCCTCTAGAACCCTCAGTTTGTTTTTCAGAGTCCATCTTCTCTCATGGTTCGTCCACCCCTCCGATTTCCCCCGCTTCATTCCTCCCCTCCCGCTACCTTCTTCTTCTTCTTTTTTTT
>NW_027818596.1:0-276 GCF_054177405.1 Leptonychotes weddellii | reverse complement strand
TCTGCCATTCTCATTGATCGGTAAACTTAGTCTTGGCTGGCTGTTCTTGCTGATCTTCTGGGGAGGGGCCTGTTGCAGTGGTTTCCAAATGTCTCTGCCGGAGGCGGAATTGCCCCACCCTTGCCCCCTCCCGGCTAAGTAATCTGCTCGGGTTTGCTCTCCCGGGCTTTTGTTCCCTGCGAGCTTTCTGTACAGCTTTGGAGGTGGAGAGTGAAAATGGAGGCCTCCCAATCTCCGCCCCAGAGGAGCCGAGAACTCAGGGTCCCGCTCCTCAGT
>NW_027818595.1:0-276 GCF_054177405.1 Leptonychotes weddellii | reverse complement strand
CTTGTCACCTGGTCTATTCTAAAGACAAGATCGACTCCTCCGCTATTAAAATCAGCTGGCTGAAAGCTAAAAGGTCGAGTTCATTTCCCCCCTCCTCTTCATTAGAGCATCTATGACTCTCCTCCTATAGTGAAGCCTCCACTTGGCCCAGAAGTGTCAGAAGTGGGCTCCTGCCTCCTGGTGCAGAGAAGGGCAGGCAACATATGACAAGGAGTAAGGTGGTGCGTCAGGAAGGGCAAGGGGTTTCCGGTCACACCACCTCTTCTCAAGCCCAGG
>NW_027818594.1:0-276 GCF_054177405.1 Leptonychotes weddellii | reverse complement strand
TCTCTGTTTCGGGGACTCTGAGGAGCCCCACTGTGACATGTGAACGCAGTGTCTGCTCCCAGAGCCCTGCCTCCTCGATGCTGGTGTTCGTGTGTGTGTATAAGCGTTTTTACTAGATACCAGTTAACAGGTTCCCACAGAGGCCTTTGCGAATTTGGGCAATTATAGCAATGCTGCTGCGTAAACGCGTCAGTCGTTCCGAGGCCGTGAGCTTGCAGTTATTCGAGCTGCTGAATTAGAGATCAGACATGTGTCCAGTTTTCGTACACGCTGATG
>NW_027818593.1:0-2638 GCF_054177405.1 Leptonychotes weddellii | reverse complement strand
TTTTTTTTAAAGATTTTATTTATTTATTTGAGACAGAGAGAATGAGAGACAGAGAGCATGAGAGGGAGGAGGGTCAGAGGGAGAAGCAGACTCCCTGCCGAGCAGGGAGCCCGATGCGGGACTCGATCCCGGGACTCCAGGATCATGACCTGAGCCGAAGGCAGTCGCTTAACCAACTGAGCCACCCAGGCGCCCGATCCCTCTTTCCATTTAGTGCTAGACACATTTGTTTGTTTATTTGTTGAGCACCCATTGTTTAAGGTGCTAGGAATATGGTAGCAAATAAAACATAGTTCCTGTCCTTGTTAAACTTATATGCTAGTTGGGGAGATGATAAAAACAACAAGAAAATAGACACTGAATCTTGTGGCTGATAATAATAAGTGCTATGAAAGGAAATAAAGCAGGGTAAAGGATGTAGAGTATGGGGGGCATTTACGAAAAAACAAAGTGATGGAATCAAGATGTGAAATTTAGTGGAGGAGGGTCCCAGGTAGGGGAAATCTGCAGGCCTAAAGGCTCTGGTGTAGGCATTGGAGGAGGATGTTTGGCTTGTGGGACAAATAACCAAGACTGGTGTGGCTGAGCAAAGTGATGTGAAATATTAGGAGATGAGAATTTGGTTCAAATACAATACACATTTAAATATATTTACAAAATTATGACCTTATTAAACATATAAACATCTTAAAACATGTAAAATATCACTCCTGCTCAAAAATGAACTCTTTTTTAAAAAATTAATTTTTTTATTTGAGTGTAGTTAACACACAATGTTACATTAATTTCAGGTATATAACATAGTGATTCAACAAATATACATATTATGCATACCCACCACAAATGTAGCTACCATCTGTCACCATATAATGCTATTAAAATATAATTAACTATTTTTTTTATGCTGTGTCTTTTATTCCTGTGACTTACTCATTTCTTAACTGGAAAGACTGTATTTTCCACTCCCCTTCACACATTTTGCCCATCCCCTCACCCTTTTCCCTTTTGGCAGCCATCATTTTGTTCTCTGTATTTACAGATCTGATTTTGCTTTTTGTTTCTTTGATTACTCTTCTTCTTCTTCTTTTTTTTTAAGACTATACATACGAGTGAAAACATATGGTACTTATCTTTCTCAATCTAAATTATTTTACTTTGCATGATACCCTCTAGGTCCATCCATATTGTCACAAATTGCATGATCTCATCCTTTTTTATGGCTGCATAATATTCCACTGTGTGTGTGTGTGTGTGTGTGTGTGTGTGTGTGTGTGGTGTGTGTGTGTGTACCACATCTTCCTTATCCATTCCTCTATTGATGGACACTTGGCTTGCTTCCATATCTTGGCTATTGTAAATAATGCTGCAATAAACATAAGGATGCATGTATCTTTTCAAATTAGTGTTTTCATTTTATTTGGGTAAATACCCAATAGTAGAATTATTTGATCATATGGCATTTCTATTTTTAATTTTTTGAGAAGGCTCCATACTGTTTTCCATAGTGTCTGTACAAGTTACATTCCCATCAACAGTGTATGAGGGTTCCTTTTTCTCCACATCCTCCCTGACACTTGTTATTTCTTATCCGTTTGATTTTAGCCATTCTGTCTGGTGTCAGGTGATATCTCTGTGGTATTGATTTGCATTTTCTTGATGATTAGTGATGTTGAGCATCTTTTTATGTGTCTGTTGGCCATTTGTATGTCTTCTTTGGAAAAATATGTATTCAGGTCCTCTGCTCATTTTTATGTTTTTAACATTTAAACAAAAAATGTTTAAATGTTAAAAAAACCATTTAGTAGGTTGTCAATGTCTTTTTGTTTAGTTGATGGTTTTCTTTGCTGTGCAAAAATTTTTATTTTGATAAAGTCATAATGGTTTATTTTTGCTTTTCTTTCCCTTGCCTTAGGAGACACATCTAGAAAAATGTTGCTATGGGCAATGAGAAATTACTGCCTGTGTTCTCTTCTAGGATTTTTATGGTTTCAGATCTCAAATTTAGGTCTTTAATCTGAAAATGGGCTCTTTGAAGGTTGATAACTGTTTTATTGTCTACTAATTATCCAAGGAATGAAAATTAAAATAAAAATGTATTTTTTGTCTATGTAAATATCGAAGCTTAAAATAAAGAAGTCATGAGGAAAGGGCTCATTCTTTGAGAAATGAACACAATGTTTCTGGAATAGTTTGGCAATAGTTGGTAAAATCTTAATTTTTTTACATATTCTCTGATCTACAAATCTGCTTCTAGAAATGTAGTTTAGGGAAATAATTTTTTGGCTGAAAAAAATCTGGCTATAAAGGTGATAACAGCAACCTTGTTTTAGTAGTAAAAAAACTGGAACCTACCAAAAATGTAACCAAAATAGGAAATTAGTTAAAAAAAAATTTCTGCAATGGCTTACTATGCAACCATTAAAAATGATTTTTAAAAATTTTATTATGTTCTGTTAGTCACCATACATTACATCATTAGTTTTTGATATAGTGTTCCATGATTCATTGTTTGTGTATAACACCCAGTGCTCCATTCAATACATGCTCTCCTTAATACCCATCACTGGGCTAACCCATCTCCCTACCCCCTTCCCCTCTAAAACCCTCAGTTTGTTTCTCAGAGTCCATAGTCTCTCAT
>NW_027818592.1:0-276 GCF_054177405.1 Leptonychotes weddellii | reverse complement strand
TGTCTACCAAAACCACACTAAAAAGAGAATTTTGAAAGGTTTTTTAAAAATAGAATCCAACAAGTTCAGGGAGAATAAGAGGAGAAAATAGCAATAAAATTCCAAAAGCTGGAAATCAGAGAGATGAGTGGTAATAAATTACAAAACCAAGAAAACTGAATATTAAGGTACCAGTAAAAAAGTCAGAGAATCAACCCAAATAATACTAGAAACTTTCCTGAAGTTTCGGGAATTGGCAGCACTGGGTCCTTCGGGAAGTGAGAATGAAGAAAATTA
>NW_027818591.1:0-276 GCF_054177405.1 Leptonychotes weddellii | reverse complement strand
TTAAAAAATCAGGATAACAAGACTAATTTTTTAAAAAATTGTATTGTATTACTATTGATGGGTATTAAAGAGGGCACGTTCTGCATGGAGCACTGGGTGTTATGCACAAACAATGAATCATGGAACACTACATCAAAAACTAATGATGTAATGTATGGTGATTAACATAACAATAAAAAAATTTAAAAATAAAAAAAAAAACATGAAGGAACATTTAAAAGTTTTTGTTGATTAGTTCATATATATCTATAGAAGATTTTCCCCACATCTGGCTAT
>NW_027818590.1:0-276 GCF_054177405.1 Leptonychotes weddellii | reverse complement strand
ATTTTTTTAAAGATTTATTTATTGATTTTGAGGGGGAAGGTGTAGAGGGTGGGAGAATCTCAAACACACTCCCCGCTGAGCCCCAATGCGGGGCTCCATCTCAGAACCCTGAGATCATGACCTGAGCCAAAATCAAGAGTCAGACGCTTAACTGACAGAACCACCCAGGTGCCCCTGAAATTTGAAAAATAAATTAAATTTTGAAACTAAAAATAAAACAAAGAAATGATAGCTGTAGAATTACATCCATACACACACACACACACACATACAATT
>NW_027818589.1:0-276 GCF_054177405.1 Leptonychotes weddellii | reverse complement strand
TGCATCTACTCACTCAGCAACTATTTAATGAATAGAAAAGGTCAATATGTCTTCGCATTTTGAAGCGCGAGTAAGAAGCTGATGAAGGGGACAAAATGGACAATACATTCTAGCACCTGTAGTTCTTTTGGTGTCATGTGTGTTATGTGAGGTAATGACAGAATGGACAGTTGGAAATGTTGACAAGCCTTGGGAAGCCGTTGATGGGATTTTCTCACAAACCATCTGGCTGTCTTATAATAGATGATTTGCAGGCCATTAGTTGGGATGGCAGGA
>NW_027818588.1:0-276 GCF_054177405.1 Leptonychotes weddellii | reverse complement strand
TCCCTGATACTACTGTTTCCTTTGACACTTGAATGGCATTAAACTCCCCTCCTCCGTTTTTGTCACAGTAATATTTTAAAATTTTAGATCGTTTTTGGCCCTGTCATCATTGCTTTGTGCTGTTAATACTTATTAAGATTTGGGATGCCTGGGTGGCTCAGTCGTTAAGCGTCTACCTTCGGCTCAGGTCATGATCCCAGGGTCCTGGAATCGAGTCCCACATCAGGCTCCCTGCTCCGCGGGAAGCCTGCTTCTCCCTCTCCCACTCCCCCTGCT
>NW_027818587.1:0-276 GCF_054177405.1 Leptonychotes weddellii | reverse complement strand
TAAATTTAATGCAAGGATGAATACATAGGAAATATTAAGAAACTTTAGCTTGCTCACTGTATTAGTTTTCTAGGACTGCTGTAACAAAGTACCACAAACTGAGTGACTTAAACAAGAGAAATGTATCATCTAACAATTCTAGAGACTAAAAGTCTAAAATCCGGGTGTCAGCAACTTGTTCCTTTTTTTTTTTTTTTTTTAATTTTATTATGTTATCTTAGTCACCATACAATACATCATTGGTTTTTGATGTGGTGATCCATGATCCATTGTTTT
>NW_027818586.1:0-276 GCF_054177405.1 Leptonychotes weddellii | reverse complement strand
TATGCTTCCATGACCAGACTGCACTTGTTTAGGGGAAAAGTCTAATGAGTGCTCAGAAAATTTTACTGAATCAATACCCAGTGGGCGATTGGTACTGCAGAGAGAACTGGCATCTCCACTCTCCTTGGGCTTGTTTTCCAACCGTAAAGTCAGAAGGTCAGGGGAATTTGTCTTCCAGTTTCCAGGTCTCAGGATGCCAGAAGAATGATGTCCCTTAAAGCCTCATCAACAAATAACAGAAGATTGGAAGGCATTTTTTAAAAATGAGAACATCTG
>NW_027818585.1:0-276 GCF_054177405.1 Leptonychotes weddellii | reverse complement strand
CTGAGATGTAAGAAGATCTGGATCTCTACAAACAGAATATCGCAGGTGGGTGGTTTTGAGGTACGAAGCGGAGAGCCGTGATTCTGCGGGCAGATATCGGAGGATAAACGGCAGCGGGAGGCTGCCTGGCCGTGGGGATCCTACACCGCCGGTGAGTGACAGCCTCACGCGCTGCGGACGGGACACAGACTCGCAGACCGGTAGCGTCGGGAAAGGACTTTAGGGCAGCCCCCGGGGTGGAAAACCAGACCGGCGGGGTCATGCGCACACGAACTG
>NW_027818584.1:0-276 GCF_054177405.1 Leptonychotes weddellii | reverse complement strand
GTTCTAGAGGGGAGGGGGGTGGGAGGATGGGTTGGCCTGGTGGTGGGTATTGAGGAGGGCACGTTCTGCATGGAGCGCTGGGTGTTGTGCACGAACAATGAATCATGGAACGCTTCATCTAGAACTAATGATGTAATGTATGGGGATTAACATAAGAATAAAAAAATAAATAAATAAATAAAAAATAAAAAACAAAAAAAAGATGAGTTTGAATTTTCTAGAATTTTGTATAAATGGAAATATACAGTATAGACCCCTTTTTTTCTGGTCTGTTTC
>NW_027818583.1:0-2638 GCF_054177405.1 Leptonychotes weddellii | reverse complement strand
GATGTCGTGAAAAGAAGGGCCATATGCACCCCTGTTCATAGCAGCAATGTCCGCAATAGCCAAACAGTGGAAAGAGCTGAGATGCCCTTCAACAGACGAATGGATAAAGAAGATGTGGTCCATATATACAATGGAATATTACTCAGCCATCAGAAAGGATGAATACCCAACTTTTACATCAACATGGATGGGACTGGAGGAGATTATGCTAAGTGAACTAAGTCAAGCAGAGAAAGTCAATTATCATATGGTTTCACTTATTTGTGGAACATAAGGAATAGCATGGAAGACATTAGGAGAAGGAAGGGAAAAATGAAGGGGGGTGGAATTCGGAGGGAGAGATGAACCATGAGAGACTATGGACTCTGAGAAACAACCGAGGGTTTTAGAGGGGAGGGTGGGGGGGGGAAGGGTTAGTCCAGTGATGGGTATTAAGGAGGGCACATACTGCATGGAGCACTGGGTGTTATACACAAACAATGAATCATGGAACACTACATCAAAAACTAATGATGTGATGTATGGGGATTAACATAATAATAAAAAAAATAAAAATAAGTTCTACAAGAAAAAAAAACTAATGATGTATTTATGGTGACTAACATAATAAAATTAAAAAAAAAATACATTTAACTACCAAAAAAAAAAGAAAGAAATTAAAATCTGTTCATGAAATACCACACCCGCATTTCTAAAGGAACACTTCTTGAAGGAAGATTAATGAAATAGAATGCATAATTACCTAGTTCGAACCACAGCAGTCACAGTCCTAGAGATTTACAGATGCTGCCTCTCTAACTGACATTACTCAAGTTTATCATTCAGTGCATACAAATGTGGCAGAGGGGGCACGGGGAGCATCAGAAATAGAATGGTCCCCCCTGCCTCCACTCTAGACTTCACTGGGTTACCCAAGCCCAGAAGCAGAACCACGGGCTGTTCAGTTTTGCACAGATTTCCTGCATGAAGCTCCTTCAGTTCCTTTCTCTCACCACCCTCCAGACCAGCCAGGGAACAGAGACATCTCAGCCTATTATCCAGGCCTACCTGTCTTCTCCCCTAGGATTTTCTGCACTAAAAACCCCTTCCTCCTCCTGTCTCTGCCAACCAAATGCAGATCTTCTTTGTGGGCAGCTAAAGAACATAAATTATACTTTGGTTAAGAAAATAAATAATTCTGAAAGAAATAAAAATTTCCTAGCATTTCTCAGATTTTATCACAGCTTCAATTCTGTGCAAGTATGTATTTGCCTAGGAAATTTTACTAACAACATGTAGTTTTATATCATCTATAAGCCCTGTGTCCTTAGTAGTAATTTTCCTGTTGAGAGTCTCTCTCTCTCTCCCCACCTTCCCTAAATGTTATCTTTACATTTTTCCTAAGTTATAAAAAACAAATCCCTCATTTGCTGCCCATGTTAGGCAGGATAAGAAGACATCATTCTAAGGTATAATGTCTTTAAAAAATAAAATTTCTAAACACAAACAAAAAAGAACACTCCATTCCATCCCATTTAATCATATTAGAAGATATAATTATGTTTACTTTACAGAAAAGAAAACAGGATTGAAAGAGGTTGGGAAACTTGCTCAAATTCAGTGGCGCAGCAGGATTCTGACCCAGGGAGAAGAGATTCCAGAAATGGACCCTCAACTCTATAGTCAAATAATCTTTGACTAATCAGGAAAAAATATCCAATGGAAAAAAAGATAGTCTCTTCAATAAATGGTGCTGGGAAAATTGGACAGCTACATACAGAAGAATGAAAATGGACCATTCTCTTACACCATACACAAAGATAAACTCAAAATGTATGAAAGACCTCGGTGTGAGACAGGAATCCATCAAACTCCTAGAGGAGAACACAGGCAGTAACCTCTTCGACATTGGCCACAGCAACTTCTTTCAAGACATCTCTCTGAAGGCAAGGGAAACAAAAGAGAAAATGAACTTTTGGGACTTCATCAAGATAAAAAGCTTCTGCACAGCAAAGGAACAGTCAACAAAACAAAGAGGCAACCCACAGAATGGGAGAAGATATTTGCAAATGACACTACAGACAAAGGGCTGATATCCAAGATCTATAAAGAACTTCTCAAACTCAACACCCAAAAAACAAATAAGTCAAAAAATGGGCAGAAGACGTGAACAGACACTTCTCTGAAGAAGACGCACAAATGGCTAACAGACATATGAAAAAAACGTTCAACATCACTAACCATCAGGGAAATTCAAATCAAAACCACACTGAGATACCACCCTATACCAGTTAGAATGGCAAATATTAACAAGGCAGGAAACAACAAATGTTGGTGAGGGTGCGGAGAAAGGGGAACCCTCTTACACTGTTGGTGGGAATACAAGCTGGTACAGCCACTTTGGAAAGCAGTATGAAGGTTCTTCAAAAAGTTAAAAATAGAGCTACCCTACGAGCCATAAGAGACGATGGACTCTGAAAAACAAACAGGGTTCTAGAGGGGAGGGGGGTGGGAGGATGGGTTAGCCTGGTGGTGGGTATTGAGGAGGGCACATTCTGCATGGAGCACTGGGTGTTATGCACAAACAATGAATCATGGAACACTTCATCTAAAACTAATGATGTAATGTATGGGGATTAACATAAGAATAAAAAAAAAA
>NW_027818582.1:0-276 GCF_054177405.1 Leptonychotes weddellii | reverse complement strand
CAAACAATGAATCATGGAACACTACATCTAAAACTAATGATGTAATGTATGGGGATTAACATAAGAATAAAAAAAAGAAGAAGAAGAAGTCTTAGCCACAACAATTAAGCAAGGAAAGAAATAAAGGAATTCCAAATTGGAAAGGAAGAAGTAAAACTGTCACTATTTGCGGATGTCATGACACGATATATAGAAAACCCTAAAGACTCCACCAAAAAATTATTAAAACTAATAAATTAAGTTACAGGGTACAAAATTAATATACAAAAATCTGTT
>NW_027818581.1:0-276 GCF_054177405.1 Leptonychotes weddellii | reverse complement strand
TAGAACTCTCACTCAGAGGGAGGGGCCAATAGAACCAATTTGACAATCCCTCACTAGTTGGGAACTCTGGTGGATGGCTTCAGGTTCCTTCAGCAGTTGCTTTGGGTGCTGTTTAGAACACACAGGCCATGCTTTTACTGTACTAACCAAGTACTTTAAGGGCCATCTGGCATCCTTAGCAATATGCCATTTTATTGAGACACTATGGTGGCCATTCTTTCTAGGCACCCAACCTGCTGTACCTACTGAAGGGTCAGTAGCTCATGCCTAACACCT
>NW_027818580.1:0-276 GCF_054177405.1 Leptonychotes weddellii | reverse complement strand
GTGGTCTGGTAGTTATCCAGCTCAATTCCGGGGACCAGTTGAAATAGGGTCCCCTACTCCTCCGCCATCTTCCCCCCGCCGCACTGTTGAAGTTTCTATATCCTTATTGACATTCTGAATATTTGTTTTATTGTTGAGAGAGGGTTACTGAAATCTCCAGCTATAAATACCGATTTGTCTATTTTTCTTGGATTTCTATCATTTTGCATCTTTATGTTTTGAGGCTCATTATGAGGTACATAAATACTTAGATATTTAAAAAATCCTCTTAAATAT
>NW_027818579.1:0-276 GCF_054177405.1 Leptonychotes weddellii | reverse complement strand
CTCCCAGCCCCTGCCGTCGTACCTCAAATATACCTGGAACCTAATCGTGGCCAGGCTTCAAATCTTGCCTCTCCACGGTGCCCCACTTCCTACTCCATGCAAAACAGCATGACCAAAAACAGAGCAAAAACACCCAGTTCCTTTTTGGGCAGAGCTGTTGCCTGGTTTCCTGTGCCAGAATACCTCAGTCTTGGCTTTCGGATAGGGTAAATGAATATTTATTTAGTGTTTCACTGTATTTTATGGTGGTAATATAAGGTATTGATTGAAATTATT
>NW_027818578.1:0-276 GCF_054177405.1 Leptonychotes weddellii | reverse complement strand
GAAAGGAAGACGTGAGCAGATAAAAAGGTGTTCCAAAGACAGAATCAACTGATCCTCTTGGTGTGGATTTGAACAACGGGAAGGAGAAAAGGATGTAGCTTTTGAGCCCCGTGTGTTTATAAGTGAGCAAGCATGTGCTTCTTACTTGGTAAGTGCTCCATAATCGTGATAGCTACTGGTGCTGTGGTAGGTAAATTCCGTGAGTAGAGGGACCATATTGTCCTGTATCCATCCCAGTGTGAGGCTTTCAATAAAAGGTGAGCAGAATAGAGTGGG
>NW_027818577.1:0-276 GCF_054177405.1 Leptonychotes weddellii | reverse complement strand
GTGAGGCATACTTTCACAGTCTTATAAAGGGTATAGCTTCATTCCCTTCATAAATATCAGGCAGTTCCATCTACATATTCTCCATAAAAATCCATTTACCCTATTTGAAGCCCTTTGATGAAGGAGACTAGTTGGCCACCTATTACCTAAATGTCTTCTCTGGCTATTCTAGGCCCACAAATGACCTGAGAATTTCTTTCTTTTTTTTTTTTTTATTCTTATGTTAATCCCCATACATTACATCATTAGTTTTAGATGAAGTGTTCCATGATTCAT
>NW_027818576.1:0-276 GCF_054177405.1 Leptonychotes weddellii | reverse complement strand
TAGAATAATGTCATCACCTAGTTGTTTGGCACACATGTCACAAAATAAGCAACTGATTTTACATTTATGTGTTTTTGTCTCTGTTTGCACAATTTTAACCCTATTGCTTTTCAGGTGAGTTTTTTACTTATTGAGTGAAGTTAGAACCATTTGACCTAGATCAGGTGGTTTCTTGAAGCATTTATTCATATATAAGAATTAGTGAAATTGTCTAAATTTTAATTATTCATATTTTCAAATTTGTGTGTCTAAACTTAAGCATGCATATCTTCTAAT
>NW_027818575.1:0-276 GCF_054177405.1 Leptonychotes weddellii | reverse complement strand
TTCAGTTTTTTCACGTTTTGTGTTCTCTGAGCCTTCTCCGTCCATCCCACTTCTGCCACCACTGCCCTGGCTGGGCACCTCCAACCATTTACTCATCCACACTGGTTACTTTGATTACTGGGCTCAGCACCCTAACTCTAGCACCCGAAATAATGCAGGCCCAGAGTAAGTTCTACATATTGGTTGAACAAACAAGTCAGGAGCAATGGTATTACTTTGTAAATACTCATCTGTAGGTCTGTCTCCCACCCAAGAGTGAAAGAACCTTCATTCAGG
>NW_027818574.1:0-276 GCF_054177405.1 Leptonychotes weddellii | reverse complement strand
AATCAATCAAACAAACATCAAGACAACTTTTTAAAAATCTATCATAATCTAGAGAAACCCAAATCAGATTAAGAGACTCATGCTTTAGAACAGAGATATGTTAACAGTGGCTAAATTTAGCCCCCTAAGTAAAACCATAGTATCTGAAACAAATTGACTGAGGAGTCAAAATCCATTCTTCCAACCCTAATGGGACATCATAGGCTAAATTCCAAGATCAAGGTCAAGTAACCTTACGAAACTTGGAGCAAGTGTTATGCACAACTACTTAGGTTT
>NW_027818573.1:0-2638 GCF_054177405.1 Leptonychotes weddellii | reverse complement strand
AGAGCAGAAATCAATGAAATAGAAACCAAAAGAACTGTAGAACAGATCAATGAAATTAGGAGCTGGTTCTTTGAAAGAATTAACAAGATTGATAAACCCTTGGCCAGACTTATCAAAAAGAAAAGAGAAAGGACCCAAATCAATAAAATTATTAATGAAAGAGGAGAGATCACAACCAACACCAAAAAACACAAACAATTATAAGGACATATTATGAGCAACTATATGACAGCAAATTAGATAATCTGGAAGAAATGGATGCCTTCCTAGAGATGTATAAACTACTAAAACTGAACCAGGAAGAAATAGAAAACCTGAACAGACCTATAGTCACTAAAGAAATTGAATCAGTCATCAAAAATCTCCCAACAAACAAAAGCCCAGAGCCAGATGGCTTCCCAGGGGAATTCTACCAAACATTTAAAGAAGAATTAATACCTATTCTTCTGAAACTGTTCCAAGAAATAAAAATGGAAGGAAAACTTTCAAACTCGTTTTATGAGGCCAGCATTTCCTTGATCCCCTAACCAAAGACCCCATCAAAAAGGAGAATTACAGACCAATATCCCTGATGAACATGGATGCCAAAATTCTCACCAAAATACTAGCCAATAGGATCCAACAGTACATTAAAAGGATTATTCACCACGACCATTTGGGATTTATCCCTGGGCTGTAAGTTTGGTTCAACACCCGCAAATCAATCAATGCGATACAATACATAAATAAAAGAAAGAACAAGAACCACATGATCCTCTCAATAGATGCAGAAAAAGCTTTTGACAAAGTACAGTAAACTTTCTTGATCAAAACTCTCCAGAGTTTAGGGATAGAGAGTACATACCTCAATATCATAAAAACCATCTATGAAAACCCCACAGTGAATATCATTCTCAATGGGAAAAAACTGAGAGCTTTCCCCCTAAGGTCAGGAACATGGCAGCGATGTCCACTATCACCACTGCTATTCAATATAGTATTAGAAGTCCTAGTCACAACAATCGGAACAAAAAGAAGAAAAAGACATCCAAATCAGCAAAGAAGAAGTCAAACTCTCACTCTTTGCAGATGATATGATACTTTATATGGAACACCCAAGAGACTCCACCCCAAAACTGCTAGAACTCATACAGGAATTCAGTAAAGTGGTAGGATATAAGATCAATGCACAGAAATCAGTGGCATTTCTATACATCAACAACAAGTCAGAAGAATGAGAAATTAAGGAGTCAATCCCATTTACAGTTGCACCCAAAACCATGAGATACCCAGGAATAAATCTAACCAAAGAGGCAAAGAATCTGTACTCAGAAAACTCTAAAATACTCATGAAAGAAATTGAGGAAGACACAAAGAATGGAAAAACATTGCATGCTCATGGATTAGAAGAACAAATATTGTGAAGATGTCAATGCTACCTTGAGCAATCTACACATTTAATCAATCCCTATCAAAATACCATCCACTTTTTTGAAAGAAATGGAACAAATAATCCTAAAATTTGTATGGAACCAGAAAAGACCCTGAATAGTCAGAGGAATGTTGAAAAAGAAAAGCAAAGCTGGCGGCATCACAATTCTGGACTTCCAGCTCTATTACAAAGCTGTCATCATCAAGACAGTATGGTACTGGCACAAAAACAGACACATAGATCAATGGAACAGAATAGAGAGCCCAGAAATGGACCCTCAACTCTATGGTCAACTAATCTTCGACAAAGCAGGAAAGAATGTCCAATGGAAAAAAGACAGTCTCTTTAACAAATAATGTTGGGAAAATTTGACAGCCACATTCAGAAGAATGAAACTGGACCATTTCCTTACACCACACACAAAAATAGACCTAAAATGGTTGAAAGACCTAAATGTGAGACTGGAGTCCATCAAAATCCTAAAGGAGACCACAGGCAGCAACCTCTTCGACCCCAGCCACAGCAACTTCTTCCTAGAAATATCTCCACAGGCAAGGGAAACAAGGGCAAAAATAAACAATTGGGACCTCATCAAGATAAAAAGCTTTTGCACAGCGAAAGAAACAGTCAACAAAAACAAAAGACAACCGACAGAATGGGAGAAGATATTTACAAATGACATATCAGATAAAGTGCTAGTATCCAAATCTATAAAGAACTTATGAAACTCAACATCCAAAGAACAAATAATCCAATCAAGAAATGGGCAGAAGACATGAACAAACATTTTTCCAAAGAAGACATCTAAATGGCCACATGAAAAAGTGCTCAGCCCCGCTTTGGGCTCCCTGCTCAGAGGGGAGCCTGCTTCTTTCTCTCTCTCTGCCTGCCACTCTGCCTACTTGTGTTCTCTCTCTCTGTCAAATAAATATATAATAAATCTTTAAAAAACAAAAGAAAGAAATAGTGCTCAGCATTGCTCAGCATCAGGGAAATCCAAATCAAAACCTCAATAAGGTATCACCTCACACCAGTCAGAATGGCTAAAATTAACAAGTCAAGAAACGGCAGATGTTGGCGGGGATGCAGAGAAAGGGGAAGCCTCCTACACTGTTGGTTGGAATGCAGGCTGGTACAGCCACTCTGGAAAACAGTATGGAGGTTCCTCAAAAAGTTGAAAATAGAGCTATCATACGATCCAGCAATTGCACTACTGAGTATTTACCC
>NW_027818572.1:0-13548 GCF_054177405.1 Leptonychotes weddellii | reverse complement strand
TGGTCTGTATGTTTGTTTTTGTGCCAGTACCATGCTGTCTTGGTGATCACAGCTTTGTAGTATAGCTTGAAATCGGGCAACATGATGCCCCCAGCTTTGTTTTTCTTTTTCAACATTTCCTTGGTGATTCGGGGTCTTTTCTGATTCTGTACAAATTTTAGGATTGGATTATTTGGGGATTTTGGTGCAGAGTTGTGTAAGTTCTTTAAATATTTTGAATACTAACCTTTTATTGGATATGTCTTTTGCAAATATCTTCTCCCATTCAAAAGGTTATCTTTTAGTTTGTTGATTGTTTCCTTTACTATCCAGAAGCTTTTAATTTTGATGTAGTCCCAATAGTTTATTTTTTACTTTTGTATTCCTTGCTTTAGGAGACATAGCTAGAAAAATGTTGCTACAGCCCATGTCAGAGAAATTATTGCCTGTGCTCTCTTCTTGGATTTTTATGGTTTCAGGTCTCACATTTAGGTCTTTAATCCATTTTGAATTAATTTTTATATATGATATAAAAAAGAGTGATCTAGTTTTATTTTTTTGCATGTAGCTGTCCAGTTTTTCCGACACCAATTCTTAAAGAGACTCTTTTTTCCCATTGTAGATTCTTGCCTCCTTTGTCATAGATTAATTGACCATATAATTGTAGTCTTATTTCTGAGCTCTCTATTCTGTCCCATCGATCTATATATGTATTTTTGTGCCAGTATCATATTGTTTTGATTACTACAGCTTTGTAGTATGCCTTGAAATCTGGAATTGTGATACCTCTAGTTTTGGTCTTCTTTTTCAAGATTGCTTTGGCTATTTGGGATCTTGTGTGGTTCCATACAAACTTTAGGATTATTTTTTTCTAGTTCTGTGAAAAATGTTGTTGGTATTTTGATAGGGATTGCATTAAATATGCACATTGCTTTGGGTAGAATGAACATTTTAACAATATTTTTTCTCTCATTCCATGAGCATGAAATACCTTTCCATTTGTTTTTGTCATTTTCAATTTCTTTCATCAGTGTTCTATAGTTTTCAGTGTACAGGTCCTTCACCTCCCTGGTTAAATTTATTCCAGGTATTTTATTATTTTTTATACAATTGTAAATGGGATTGTTTTCTTAATTTCACTTTCTCTACTTCATTATTAATGTATAGAAATGCAACAGATTTCTGTATATTGATTTTGTATCCTGTAAATTCACTAACTTCATTTATCAGTTCCAATAGTTTTTCAGTGGAATCTTTAGAGTTTTCTATATATAACATATATCATCTGCAAATTGTGAAAGTTTCAATTCTTCCTTACCATTTGAATGACTCTTATTTCTTTTTATTGTCTGATTGCTGTGGCTAGAACTTCTAGTACTATGTTGAATAAAACCAGTGAGAGTGGCCATCCTTGTCTTGTTCCTGAGCTTGGGGGATAAGCTCTGTTTGTCACCACCGAGTATGATGTTAGCTGTAGTTTTTTCATATATGGCCTTTATTATGTTGAGGTACATTCCCTCTAAACCCACTTTATTGAGGGTTTTGATCACGAATGGATGTTGTACTTTGTCAAATGCTTTTTCTGCATGTATTGAAATGATCATGTGGTTTTTATTCTTTCTCTTATTGATGTGATGTATCAATTTGCAGATATTGAATCACCTTTGCATTCCAGGAATAAATCTCACTTGATTGTGAGTAATTTTTTAGTGTATTGTTGGATTTGGTTTGCTAATATTTTGTGGTTTTTTTTATTTTTAAAGCTTCTATTTATTTCTGGGTGCCTGGGTGGCTCAGTCGTTAAGCGTCTGCCTTCGGCTCAGGTCATGATCCCAGGGTCCTGGGATCGAGTCCCACATCAGGCTCCCTGCTCGGCAGGAAGCCTGCTTCTCCCTCTCCCACTCCCCCTCTTGTGTTCCTGCTCTCGCTGTCTCTCTCTCTGTCAAATAAATAAATAAAATCTTTAAAAAAAAAAAAAAGCTTCTATTTATTTCTTTGAGAGAGAGAGTGAGCCAGAAAGAGAGAGAGAAAGAGAGAAGGAGCAGGGGGGAGAGGGAGAAGCAGACTCCCCGCTGAGCAGGGAGCCCAACATGGGCCCCATCCCAGGACCCCGAGATCATGACCTGAGCCTAAGGCAGATGCTTAACCGACTGAGCCACCCTGGGACCCTGCTAATGTTTTGCTGAAGATTTTTTCATCTATGTTCACCAGAGATTTTGGCCTATACTTCTCTTTTTTCAGAGTGCCTTTATTTGGTATTGCAATCAATAGAATGAACTTGAAAGGTTTTCTTTCTCTTCCATTTTTTGGAATAGTTTGAGAAGAATAGGTATTAACTCTTTAAATGTTTGGTAGATTTAACCTGTGAAGCCCTCTGGTTGTAGACTTTTGTTTTGGGGAGTTTTTGAATTACTCATTCAATTTCCTTGCTAATAATAGGTCATTTCAAATTTCTATTTTGTCCTGAGTTAGTTTGGGGAGGTTATATGTTTTAGAAATCTATCCATTTCTTGTAAGTTGTCCAATTTGTTGGCATATAGGTTTTCATAACAGTCTCCTATAATCCTTTGTATTTCTGTGGTGTTGGTTATTTCCCCTCTTTCATTTCTGATTTTGTTAAGTCCTCTCTCTCTCTCTCTCTTTATGAGTCTGGCTAATGGTTTTTCAATTTTGTTGATCTTTTCAAAGGACTAGCTCCTGGTTTCATTGTTCTATTCTATTGATTTTTTAGTTTCCAATTTGTTTATTTCTGCTCTAATCTTTATTATTTCCTTCCTTCTACTGGTTTTGGGTGTTTCATTGTTGTTGTTCTTCTTTTCTCCAGCGCCTTTAGGTGTAAGGGTAAGTTGTTTACTTGAGGCTTTTCTTGTTTCCTGAGGACGGCCTGGATTGCTATACACTTCCCTCTCAGAACAGTATTTGCTGCATCATAATTTTAGTAATAGTAATGTTATAGAGATTACAATATATTTATTCAGCTTTACAAAATGAAAGCAGATTATTTGAAAGTGTTATTAATTTATATTTTATTAATAATTATTTCAAATCCACTTTTCAACTGATAAACAAACATACATATGCACATGATCATTAAGTTTGGGACCACAAGCATAACGTTATAATTACATTGCCTTTAGCGTATCTCCAATTTTCCTTCCTTAATTCATTTTGCACATTTGTGACTGTTTCTCTTACAAGTCTATTTGCTACAGGGCAGAATGCAAGCTGTACACCTTAATATTCTGCATCCTTCATTGTGGTGTTCCCAACAAAACTTTCTAAGTCTTACTTCTTTTACTATACGTATTTTATTTTATTTTATTTTTTTAAAGATTTTTTATTTATTTATTTGACAGAGAAAGACACAGCGAGAGAGGGAACACAAATGGGGAGTGGGAGAGGGAGAAGCAGACTCCCCGCTGAGCAGGGAGCCCGATGCGGGACTCGATCCCAGGACTCCAGGATCATGACCTGAGCCGAAGGCAGTTGCTTAACCAACTAAGCCACCCAGGCGCCCACTATACGTATTTTATAAAAATCATATGAAACTTCTCCCCCCCTCAAATACCACAATTGTATATAGATCTTTTGGATCTTCTTTCCTATTATCATACTATTAATGCACAATTTACAGGTTATATCTTCAATATGCCATTGTAATTTCCCTGAAACCTGGACATCAATTTAGAGTCTTGAGCAATGATTGTTTATAATTAGTCACACGCAGTGAGTTAATTTTATTTTTAATTTTTTTATTGAAGTATAATTAACATACATACAATGCTATATTAGCTTCAGGTATACAGCATATTGAGTCAACAATTCCATACCTTATTCAGTGCTTGCCATGACCAATGTTGTCACCATCTGTCACCATTCGATGTTATTACAATATTATTGACTACATTTCTTATGTGGTGTTTTTCACCTCTGTGACTTATTTATTTTATAACTGGAAGTCTGTGCCTCTTGATCCTCTTTATCTATTTCACCCATCCTCCCACCCCCCTACCTTCTGGCAACTACCAGTTTGTTCCCTGCATGTGACTTTTAAAGATTTCTTATGTTTTAACAAAACTGCTCTAGCAGCCCCACCTCTCCTTATTCTCTGGATCACCACCCCCTCTTACTTGGCACTCATAGCAACACAGAACTCTCTGGTCTTTTTAAAGTAATTGATGCATTCTCCCCTAAGGTTCTGGGCCATGCCTATTGTTGATGGTTCTCTCTTCCTTGCCGCTGCTACAGTTTGATGCTTGCCTGTGCTAAATTTTTGATGCTCCTTGGTTGTTTGCCCTAAAACCTGTGGGGAGGAATGATGTTGCATTCGGGTCGGAAGGAAAGGCAACCCTCTGACGAAGTAGTGCTGCTCTGGGCAGGGTTGGGAGCTAATCAGTAGAACTTTCCGTTACTTTATTGTGTGTCCTCTCTCTTCAGAAACATTATATCTCTGGCCTTAAATATTCTCACTTTGGGGAAACTGGATACATTGCAAGACCCTAACAGGAAAGGCTTTATTAGGAACTTTCCAAGCTTCCCAGTCTGACCCTTCTTTTCTAATGTGAATTTATTCTGGCTTTGCTGTGTTTCTAATCTTTTGTGTTTCCCTGAGGCTGCTAAGTCCTCTGTGAAAGGTGTTAGGGTGTAAAAGAGTAAACGAAAATTTTGTGACATAAACACATATCAATGACTCATATTTACAGATGATTTCAGTTCCACAGTCATTGAACGGAGTGTCCTATATGGTAAACACTGTGTTGCACACTAGGTATAAATATGACTAAATCCTAAGCCTGTCCTTGATGATTTTAGAATCATCTGAAAGGCACAAAAATTATAATTTTGATTTAGTGTGCTAAGTATAAGAATAGAAGAATGCATATAAAACTGTACAGAGTGCAATGGATGAGGGGATAATCTCAGCCTATGGGGTTAAAAGTTGACTTCTAGCCTGAAATGACATCTGAACTGATTTCTAAAAGAATATAAAACTTAATCTTATAGACAGTAAGACATTTTTTTGAGTCCCACTGCTCTTATATAGCAAGCTATGACTAAAACCATTTTTCCCTTAATTTTCTATTTGTTCTATATTAACACCATTCTAATTAGTCTAACATAGCTCTATACCTGTTAAATAATAAAAAAGTTAAAAATCAGTATAATGTTTTAATTGATAGAACTAAAGCCTCCAAATCTCAGGTCCATACATTATGACTAAATTTTCTCTGTAGACCTGAGAAAGTAATTTTATCTGAGAGGGGGATTCTAATGGTAAAAATTTTGATAGTTGGAGAAGAAAAATAATTTGGGATAGGCACTAAAAGCACTCTTTCTGGCTTCTCAAAACCAAGAGGTATTTTCCTGTTCTGTCTTATATTTCTAGACCTCCCAGCTATAGTGGACATGTTCACCCTACTCATCTTTTTTTTTCCTTTCTTTAAAGATTTTATTTATTTATTTATTTGAGAGAGAAAGAGAGAGAGAGAGAGAGTGAGTATGCATATGATGGGGGAAGGAGCAGAGGGGAAGAAGCAGAGGAGGAACAGAGGGAGAAGGAGAGGTGGAAGGAGAGGGATGAGGAAAGAATCTCAAGCTGACTCCATGTGGGGCATCAGGCCCAGTGTGCAGGGTCAGAATGGGGTTTGATTTCATGACCTAAGAGACAGATGCTCCACCGACTGAGCCACCCAGGCACTCTTGACCCTGCTTATCTTAATAATGTCCTACGTCTCAAGCCATGGTTTCTTGTTTTTTAAGCGGCAGCCTTCATCATTATTTTCAGGAGAACATTTTAAATATGAAAAACGTGAGAAAATAATTCAAAGCACATACCACTATCCTCCTCCTGCTACTACTATAAATTGAAGACATGGCACATCCTTTTTCTGCATATGTAACTTTATAAAGATATGCTACCTGCAAGGTTCAGTTAAATATGTTGAATATGAGGATTATGTTAAATAAGATGGTATGTAAAACACTCATTAGTTTCTTTGTTCTCATTAGTGTGTTTACTCAATAGATTAGCAACAACTAGTTATTTTTTATTTTATTTTTCCCTCTGTCTATATTTAAGTATTCCAGAATTCTGAGCTAGCCTTGACCACTTTTCACTTTTCATGCCTCTGGGCAATCTTACATATTTTCTGTGTTTTGTGAGCTCATGATTCTTCATTTTGCTAGTTCAGAATACACCCATTGCTTTGAAGTTATCTGTGCAATTTATGTTGGAGGTTTCCTTTTGGTTGCTATCCAAATCCTCAACTGCATCATCTTCTCACTCTAAAACAAATTCTCTATTTATATTTGCATTTTATGTAAGACATAAGTGACTAGTTGCTAACACAAACCAAAGATCCTGGGCATCTTCCTACTTTCTTCCATGTCTCCCATTTTTACTGCCATAGATTTTTTTTTCTTCTTGTATTCATCATTGCTGCCAAAATAGTTAGCTGGTCACTAGGATTCTTAAGTTAATAGGGTAAAGTTCTTACTTAAAAGTGGCTGTTCAGCCAAGGACTACATTTCACTGTGCCACCCTAAGCCACTGTGAATTTTGGGTGCACCTGATAAAAATACTTAGCAATACCTTAGCCAAGGCAATTATTTAAAATTCATTTCAACTCTATACCACTACCTCGGTTCATGTCTCATCATCTCTTATCTGGATTTTTGCAACAGTTTAGTAATTGATATCTCCATTATAGTTTAGCTCTCATCAATTTAATGTTTGTCCAGCCACTGGAAATATATAAAACATAAAACTAGATATAATCAGACCTCTATCTAAATACACACATGGCTCTCACTTTTTTTTTTAAGAAAAATTGTGTATTCTTTGACATTATTTATAAGGGACATCACAATTGTTTTCTCTCACCTCTCCAGTATCAGTAGCCATTATTTCATAGAGATATCGTATAATTTTTCACTAAAATTCTCACAGTTCTGCAACAACATCCCAAAACACTGGTCAGCGATCCTCCTGCATTTCCAACAGCATGTTGGACCTTGGTTACAGTACATGGAAGTCTCCATGCTATTTCATGGCTCCTCCCTTCACTTTCCATATTTTATTAATTTGATACTTTCCAGTGATTCTTAAAATGCCCAGTCAGAATTGTGGGGTTTTTTTTAGGGGGGCAGGGAGTAAGACTCTGACTCCTTTTACCCTTTGACCATAAATGTCTTTTCTGTGAAAATGTAGTTCTATGAAAATACATCTGCTTAAATATTTACCATTATATATTAAAATGGATTGCTTGCTTGTCTCTGTCATCTACATGAGGTAATAAACTGTTGAGATTAAAACTTTTATCTTACTAATTATAAATTATATGTGCCTATTATTAGAATTCTGCAACTTCATTTATTACAAGCTTCAGTGGGTAAGACACAATTGTTTTCTAGTGGGTGGAGTCAACAAATAATACACATAAAGTAAGTACATTATGTATTTTATTAGGTGTGTTATGAAATAAAATAAAAAATCAGAGTGAGTTCAGGGCAAAGGAATGTGGGTATTAATTTTAAATAGGGTCGATAGGGCAGGCCAGTGACATTTGAACAAGAATACTATGGAGCTAAGGGAGGTAGCCACATGCTTATGGAAGAAGAGCATTCTAGACCAAGGAAACAAAGTGTGAAGACCACAAGAATTGAACATGCGGGTATTTGAAGAACAAAGAAGAGCCTAATGTAGCAAAGCAGAGGTGAGAAGTGTGACAAGAAATATCAGACATGTAGCCGAGGGTCACATTAAGTTGATTTTTACAGGACTTTGTTAGAATTTTGTCTTTACACTGGGTGAACTGGAAACCAATGAAGGATTTTGGGAAGAAAAATAATATCTATATTTTAAAGGAATTCCTCTTATTATCCATATTGGAAAACAAACAAACAAAAAACAAGATTGCAAAATGGCAAGTGTGCTAGCAGAGATGAATTAAGAAGCTTTGCTCTAAATCAGGCAAAGGATGATGGCTGCTTAAACCAGGATGTGGATGATAGAGGTGGAGGGTGAGGGAGTGCTCTAATTATGGAAAATATTTTGTATTTAATGTCAGCTGACTGTCTTAATGAACTGAACATGAAGTGTGATTGAAAAAAAAGAAGTATGGTTTCAATATTTTTGGCCTGAGGATTCGAAAAAATGGTGATGGCATCATCTGAGATGGAAAAGACAGTGGTTGAATGTGTTTAAGGATGAGGAGACTAGGAGCTCATGTTGTACAATTTGAGTTTGTGAACTCTATTATTAATTCAAGTGGAAATTTCAAGAAGTAAGTTTTATAAAATTTACAGGTTATATTTAGGAGAACATTTGAGTCTGGGTATATAATGGGACTATCTGGCATACAGATGGCATAGAGACTGGATAATATCAGGAGGAAAGAAATATAAAATGAAGAGTTCCACAGCCCGAGTTTGGGGCACTCCAAACTAACGGTAAGAATCAAGCTAAGGGATAGTAGGAAGGGAAAAATGAAGGGGGGGAAATCGAAGGGGGAGACGAACCATGAGAGACTACGAACTCTGAGAAACAAACTGAGGGTTCTAGAGGGGAGGGGGTGGGGGGATGGGTTAGCCTGGTGATGGGTATTAAAGAGGGCACGTATTGAATGGAGCACTGGGTGTTATACGCAAACAATGAATCATGGAACACTACATCAAAAACTAATGATGTAGTGTATGGTGACTAACATAACATAATAAAATTTAAAAAAAAAGAATCAAGCTAAGGGAAAACTAAAGAGTGATTAGAGATTGTGCATCATTCCAGCCAAGTGGAAACAACACAGAAATATTCTTTGAAATAAACTGGCTTTCTGACATTCTCTGATATCACTCCACAATTATAATGTTTACTATATCTTGTAATATGTAAGAAATTACAAAGCTGGGGTGCCTGGGTGGCTCAGTTGGTTAAGCCTCTGACTCTTGGTTTCAGCTCAGGTCATGCTATCATCGTGGTGAGATCCAGCCAGCATCCAGCCATGCCTCAGAGTCCCTGCTTAGCATAGAATCTGCTTGAGATTCTTTCTTCCTCCCTCTCTCTCCCCCTTTGCTCCTCCCCTGGCTCTCATGCACTCTCTCTCAAATAAATAAATAAATAATCTTTAAAAAAAATTACAAAGCTAACTCCTTTGTTCTGTTCTATTGGAAAAGCCTATGTTTGCCTTACATCCGCCAAGATCCTATCACTAATATTTCTATTGATATACTTTTATTTTTATTTTTTTAAAGATTTTATTTATTTATTTGAGAGCGAGAGAGAGCACGAGCAGGGTGAAGGACGAGGGAGAGGCAGGCTCTCCACTAGGCAGGGAGCCAAACACGGGCTCAATCCCAGGACCCTGGGATCATGACCTGAGCCGAAGGCAGACGATTAACCGACTCAGCCAACCAGGCACCCCTGGATATGGTTTTAAATGATGAAACTTAAGAAGTAGAACTGGATACTGAAACAGCATTAGTCTGTGAATTATTTCTCTGAATAAGTTTGATTTTTGAAAAAATATACTTTTCTTAAATGCACATACAGAGCATAATGAGAATAGTGCTGGAAGGTATGATAAACCTGATACTATAATGTTGTAAGATAGAATAATAAAACCAGTACTAAATATAGGGTTTACTTTGTTTTCTATAAATATTGACTTTTAAACATTTAGGACATTCACACCATACATTTTTATTCCTTTCTAACATCAGAGTAGTTATTATGACTAGATTATATAAAATATTTTGAATGAAGTAAGAAACTACTAGAACTTCTGAATACCAGCCACCAGAAGAGGAAAAAAGGTCTTATTTTTGTATTCATTTTTTAAAAGAAGATTTTAGAATTTTTTGACATACAATTTTTCTTTTCTGCTAAACTAAAGCAAAAGAAATTTTATTGACTGATTCTATAGAACTCTTTTTTAAGAAAAGGCAAATTTAGGGCATTGTGTGGAAAGAATCAGGAAGTTCATCCTTTGTATGTTAGAAATTCCCCACTTAGTGAAGTAGGAAGTAAAGGATCTATTAACAGTATTGCTGGCAACTTCAGATAGGGAATTGAACATGCTTTATTATAATTAGATATAAACTAATTCTGAGGAGATGAAGTTTAAGTTGTTATTAACTTGAAATTCCCCAAGGCATGATAATTCAAAGTCAGATGTCTGGAGGGATGGTAGAACACCTTGCAGTTTGTCTAATTTTCAGCGAGCTAATAAGGCCAATAGTGGCTTCTTTATGAATAAATGGACAACTTATGAAGTCAAAATGACATCTATTCCATATGTCTTGTGTTATCTCTTAAACCACTATATTCTCTTCTGATTCTCAAAGTAGTTAAACCTATTAAGGGGAATTTTAAAAAGTGAAATATCCCTTTTATTAGTTGAAATTCAAAACTGAACAAAAAGGCACTGGTGATAGAATTAAGCCTAACTGGGAGAGAGCAAATATAAGTTAATATACTAAGAGGAAATATTAAAGTCAGAGCCAAATATGAAACAACTATTATCCTTCAAAAGCTGACTTACATGAGACTTATATAATAAGATATTCTGATGTCTTATAACATTTAAAATAGAAACGGATTCTTAGACACACAATATAAAAGATCTGAACATCAAATGGCAATTAGCCATAAATGGTGAAAGCTGAGGAATAATCCATTTTATTTAGTGACCTCTCAGGAAACATCCTATCCTTATTTGGATAAAAACCTTATTTGGTTTTTCCTGTTTACCTAAGGAGCCAGGAAACTATGGCCCACGGCCAAATTAGGCCCAATGCCTGATTCCGTCTGTCCTAAGAACAGATTGTTTTTTTACATTTCTTCAAAAATCATAAGAATAATATTTCTTGACACATGGAATTTCTATGAAATTCAAATTTCATAGCCCAAAAGTAGAATTTTATGGGAACACAGGTTTGCTCATTCATTTATGTATTTTTTATGGCTGCTTTCACAGAACAGTGGCAGAATCACCTCAGACCATATGGGTTACAAAGCCTACAACATTTCCTAGCTAGCCTTTTACAGAGAAAATGTTGATGACTTCTCATCAAAAACTGGAGAAATTCTTTTAGTGGCTATTCTATTTCAAATTTGGTGGTTATTTTTTGACATTAGTTACAGAATCAAAATGGAGATAAAATGAATGATTAGATAAATACTGTACTTGATAGAGGGTTTGGTCCTGGAATCACACCTAGACTCTAGTATGAACAAACAATGCAAAAGAACAAAAAAAGCACAAACCTTTAATTATATACTCTTCTAAATAACAATGGTCAGCATTTGAATCATAAACTAGATTATTTTCAACCTTTCAGCAGAACTAGTTTTCTCCTTGAGACATTTTAGGTATTAGAAATCAGAGTATTTTAATTACATTACCAAAGTTTGTTGTTCTAATGAAAAATATATATATAATTACAAATCTTTAAAATTACTATATTTTTAAATATTTTGTTTCTTTTAATGTAAGCTATTTGTCTTATTTACATTTATTTAGATTGTTATGCACTACTAAGCAAATTTAGCAAGAATGAAACTGTGTGCTCTCACCAACATGAAATATATTTGCCAAGAAAAAGACTCTTAATATTAAGCTATTCTTGCTGTTGTTTGTTTCTCTTTTAAATGGGAAAAGGTAATCATTGGTCACTTCTAATGAATGCAAACTGAAAAAGGCCATGTGGAAAATAACTGTGACAAACTCTCAATTAGAGCAATATAAATCTGCTTTCATATATTTTTATACAATAGTTACAATGCACCGAATTGTGAAATAAATGATCAGGTGAGTCTCTAATATAAAGGAAAGGGAAAAAGAAAGGGAAATGGAAAGTAGAACTATCTCAAATTGAAAAGAAAAACAGAACCAATTAAATAGCATAAATATGAGAAAACAGAGAAAGCATTTTTTCCACTAAAAGAAATCCACTTAGTCACATTATGAAAATATGCATTTTATTAGTAGCCAGACAGCACCAAGATGATAAGAAGAAAACATTGGCCTGAGGGTTATGTTATATTTTTGTGTCCAGTTGCTGTCAAGGGTGATAAAAGTAGGCAATTTGCCAACATGATTAAGAGCATGAGTTTTGGAGCTAAATATTGTGTATTTATGATATTCCTGATATTAGTAGCTATGACATCTTGGAAAAGTTAATTTCTCCCTTGATTTGCTGATCTATAAAATAGAATTAACAATATATTACTTAAAATATTATTGTGAGGGTTATGTAGGAAAATATATTAGTAAGTCCTTGGTATATCACTTGGTGCAGAATGTTTATTAAATGGGAGCTATTTTTACAAACCTAAGCAAAATGGCTCAGATATTTACATAACATCTGAGGTTATCAGGTGTTTTTAGTGCTTCTTTAAACTTTCATTCTTTGTACACATAAAAGCCAATGGAGTAAAAATATATCTAGGGATCGGAGAACTTAAACCAAAGGAGAAATTTCTTATTGTATTTGATTTTAAACTAGTATTTTTAGATCATAATATATTACTTTTAAGTAATCTTATATATTTCCTCCACATCTTCTGTGTCACTCTAAGACAATGCACTATGCCTTTTAAAATAGTTTACCAACTTATTTAACAGGCAGAGAGTCTATCGGTAAAAACGATAAAGTTGTTTGAGACTGTTAATGGTTAAACAAAATTTATTTAAAGGTATTTTTTGAGCTTGTACTACATGCCAGGCACCATAATAGATGCTGGGGAAATAATGCAAAACTACAAGGTCATGTTCCCAAACACTTTTTTGTAAGTACTCTTTTTGCTCTTGAGGTATTCCTAGGGATTTTATTTTTAAAGATTTTATTTATTTGAGACAAAGAGAGAGAGAGAGCAAGAGAGAGATCACAAGCAGGGGGAGCAGCAGGTAGAGGGAGAAGCAGGCTCCCACTGAGCAGGGAGCCCGATGTGGGACTCGATCCCAGGACCCTGCGATCATGACCTGAGGTGAAGCCAGCCGCTTAATCTACTGAGCCACCCAAGCACCCCTCTTGGGGATTATTTTTGTGTGAGGTTCATGTTGAGAATAAATTTTGTCTTTTTCATTTATTAATGTAATTATGTTGAGGAGTTAAATCCTGTTGATGGAGGCTTCTTCATCAACTTTTATAATATAAAAGGAATTCTATAGTTTTAAGACATTTAACCAATTCACTGCAAGACAGAAAAGATTACATTTTAGAAGCATTCTTTAATGATAGTTAAGCAGAAAAAAATTAGCAACCCAAAGAAAATAAAAAGTAGATCAATAAGTTTTTTAAAAAGGCTATTAATGATAATGTTTATAAAAGTGATACATTTTCCAGCTGAGATTTAGAGGAAATACATTTCCTTTTCTTTTTTTTTTTTTTAAAGATTTTATTTATTTATTTGAGAGAGAGAGAATGAGAGAGAGCAAGCACATGTGAGGGGGGAGGGTCAGAGGGAGAAGCAGACTCCCTGCCGAGCAGGGAGCCCGATGCGGGACTCGATCCAGGGACTCCAGGATCATGACCTGAGCCGAAGGCAGTCGCTTAACCAACTGAGCCAGC
>NW_027818571.1:0-276 GCF_054177405.1 Leptonychotes weddellii | reverse complement strand
GGAATCAGAGAGGCTGAGCCAGAGTGACAGCACGAGCCAAGTCTATGACCAGGGAAGCCCCCCTTCCCCTCTCACAAACCATCCTAGGTCTTGTCACCAGGAATTTTGTCAAACATAGCAAAAGGAGGAGTGGATTATACGCCCTATAGAGTGAACAGTGTCATCCACAACTGATTATTTCTCATTAATAATTTTATTTTTTATTATTTTTTTTATTCTTATGTTAATCCCCATACATTACATCATTAATTTTAGATGTAGTGTTCCATGATTCAT
>NW_027818570.1:0-276 GCF_054177405.1 Leptonychotes weddellii | reverse complement strand
TTACAGAGTTGTGCAACCATGATTTCAGTCAGTTTTAGAAAAAATTTTTAAAGATTTTATTTATTTGAGAGAGAGCGAGCAGGTGGGGGGAGGAGTAGAGGAAAAGAGAGAGAGAAAATCTCAAGCAGACTCCATGCTGAGCTCGGAGCCCGATCTCATGGCCCTGAGATCATGACCTGAGCCGAAATCAAGAGTCAGATGCTTAACCAACTGAGCTACCCAGGCACCCCAATTTTAGAACATTTTTATCACCCAAAAAAGAAACTCCTCAGACTT
>NW_027818569.1:0-276 GCF_054177405.1 Leptonychotes weddellii | reverse complement strand
TTCCCTCAGAGCTGGGAGCTCTCCCATGTTTGGGAGGAATGGTGAAGCCAGGTAGTACGCTTGTGGTCCCCTGCTTTCCCCGGGATACCAGGGTCCTTCTCATGAACCGTAACCATGTCTGCAAGCCACCAGCAACCCCCACCACACTGCACTCGTACCGTGGGCATTTATAAGGTCAGGTGACCTATTTTATTTTTTTTTATTTTTTTATTCTTATGTTAATCCCCATACATTACATCATTCATTTTAGATGAAGTGTTCCATGATTCACTGTTT
>NW_027818568.1:0-276 GCF_054177405.1 Leptonychotes weddellii | reverse complement strand
ATCATGGAACACTTCATCTAAAACTAATGATGTAATGTATGGGGATTAACATAAGAATAAAAAAAATTAAAAAAATTAAAAAAAAGAAATTCATGACATTGCTATAACAAAACATCTGTTCTCATCTACTCATCTTATTTTCAATAAGATGAAAAATGGGAAGAGAATTTATGCTGAATCATGACCCATTCTAGAAATAAATAATATTTGTTCCCCCCAAAAAGTATGCAAACTAATTGTAGAAAAAATAGACCCAGATATTTCTAATAAAATTTT
>NW_027818567.1:0-276 GCF_054177405.1 Leptonychotes weddellii | reverse complement strand
TTGATGCCAGTGTCAGCTGAGGTTTTTTGAAGCTAAAGTCCTGGAACATGTTTGGGATCTGGCTCTTAAATGCTATCAGGTGTTTGGGGCCTAAGATAAAACTCGGAGTATGATTAACTTTCTTGCTTCTCCCTTGAAGTGGGAACATAAATTCTTTGGCTTATTCAGAGACAAAATATACAGTATGAGTAAATGGGGCCTAACAGAAGATCAACAGAGACGGAGCCTTTCTAAAATGGAGTCCCTTCAGCCTCCCTACCTCAAAGGGAAATTTTG
>NW_027818566.1:0-276 GCF_054177405.1 Leptonychotes weddellii | reverse complement strand
CCGAGCAGCAGGGCCGAGCCCAGGGAGCAGGGCCCAGGGGCCCAGGCTGGAGGTGGGAGGGGGCCTGGGGCCTGAGGCTGAGTGAGAACCAGCAAGGAGATGGTCAGAGGCAAAAGGAGGGGCCCGGAGGGGCCGGGGCTTTCCTCCAGGCCTTTCCCCAGGTGGAGACCCCTCTGAAGAAGCCTCCACCTGACCGAGTGTCCGGGCCCACCGAGGCACATGCAGCCCGAACAGTGCAGTTTCTCCCAACCTGACCGTAAAAACCCCAGGAGAGGG
>NW_027818565.1:0-276 GCF_054177405.1 Leptonychotes weddellii | reverse complement strand
TCAGCTTCTCCCCCTCCCGCCCTCATCTTCACATCCAAACAACGTCCAAGTGCTGAGACACACTCCTCCCTCAAACCCATCTGTTCCCTCGTTCCTTGAGATTCGGTCCACCTGGCTTTTGGGGTAAATGGAGTGGTGGTGGGAATCAGAGGAAGGATCTGCCCTTTGCCTTGGAGACTACTGCCCCAAATTGCTCTCTCGCTGAGACTATACACATTTGGGGAGAGGTGCTCTATAAGAAAATGGAACTATCAGGGGTGCCTGGGTGGCTCAGTC
>NW_027818564.1:0-276 GCF_054177405.1 Leptonychotes weddellii | reverse complement strand
TTTCGACAGCTGTAGAGTTGACACTCTATGATGAAATCAGTGTACAACCTTATACTAGTCTTTTGTGAAAGGACTTGCTTTGACTGAGTTAAATTATAACTACTGACACCAAAGCAAGGCTTAGGAAAAACACATAATAGGGGCACCTGGGTGGCTCAGTTGGTTAAGCGACTGCCTTTGGCTCAGGTCATGATCCTGGGGCCCCTAGATGGAGTCCCGCATCAGGCTCCCTGCTCGGTGGGGAGTCTGCTTCTCCCTCTGATCCTCCCCCTCTCA
>NW_027818563.1:0-276 GCF_054177405.1 Leptonychotes weddellii | reverse complement strand
TAGATGCTGGCCCAGATAACCTCCAAGGGACCTTCCAGCCCTCACCTAAGCCCCTGGTCAGGGCCAGACTGTCAACAGAAAGCAAGTGAAGGACCAGGCCAGGCAGGAAACTGACTTATGTTCATTTCACTTTATACAACAACTCATTAAGAGAAGGTCAATGGGGGCATCTCATGGACCCAAAGGAGATGGCTTCCACTTCTTCCCAAGATGGCTCTCATAGCCTGAGCTGCACCTCCTTGGTCCTTCTCCATCTCTGTTTTATGTGTTTTTTGG
>NW_027818562.1:0-276 GCF_054177405.1 Leptonychotes weddellii | reverse complement strand
TACGCGGGTGCACTCCACCCGTGACGCTGCGTGAGCAGTGGTTCGCGCATTTTCGTTGCAGGCTACTATTCCATCGTGACACCGAATTTATCCTGTCTTCTGTTGATGGCCGTTGGGGCTTTTTCTGATTTTCAGGTATGACAAACACTACTGTGATAAACATTCTTTTTTTTTTTTTTTGTTATATAAATTTTTTTTTAAAGATTATTTATTTATTTATTTATTTGAGAGAGAGAATGAGAGAGAGAGAGCACATGAGAGTGGGGAGGGTCAGAG
>NW_027818561.1:0-2638 GCF_054177405.1 Leptonychotes weddellii | reverse complement strand
TTTTTTTTTTAAAGATTTTATTTATTTATTTGAGAGAGAGAGAATGAGAGAGAGCGAGTACATGAGAGGGGGGAAGGTCAGAGGGAGAAGCAGACTCCCTGCCGAGCAGGGAGCCTGATGCGGGACTCGATCCAGGGACTCCAGGATCATGACCTGAGCCGAAGGCAGTCGCTTAACCAACTGAGCCACCCAGGCGCCCGGGAAGAAGTTTTTTTTCCTTGTGATGAGAAGTTTTAACATCTCTCAACTTTCATATTTCAGTGTTTATAACCATTGTGTGGTACATTATTACATCCCCAGTACTTATTTATAACTGGAAGGTTGTACATTTGACCACCTTCATCAAATTTCCCCACCCCTCTCCACCCCCTGCCTTTGGTAACCATGAATCTGATCTCTTTATGAGTATTTGTTTTACTTCCACTTTTAAGTGAGATACAGTATTTGTCTTTCTCTGATTTTTTCACTTAGCATAATACTCTCAAGGTCCATCTGTATTGTCACAAATGGCAGGAAATCCTTTTCTGTGGCTGAATAATATTCTGTGTATGATGTGAGTGTGTGTGTGTGTGTGTGTACATACGTATATAACACAATTTCTTTATCCATTCATCTGCCTTGGACACTTAGTTTGTTTCCATGTCTTGGCTATTGTAAATAATGCTTCTGTAAATGTGGGGGTGCAGGAAATTCTTTGACAGCGTTTGTGTTTCCTTCAGGTATATGCCCACAAGTGGAAATGCTGGATCTTATGGTAGTTCTTCTCTAGCTTACTTTATTGGAAGAATACAGTATATATATTGTATTAAATACATGTAACATACAAAATATGTGTTGATCGACTAGTTATGTTATCAGTAAGGCTTCCAGTCAATAGTAGGCTATTAAGTAAGTTACGTTTTGGGAGAGTGCAAAGTTTTATGTGGATTTTCAACTGCATAGGGGTTGGCACCCTTAACCTCTGCATTGTTAAAGGGCTATGGAGCTTTCCTGGTGTTCCAGCCAAGCTTTCTGGCCAGGTGGGATTCAGGAGCTACACTCAGCAGTGGGAACGGCTATCAACCAGCTTCCCTGCCTGGGTAGAGTAGGAGTTTTAGCTCCAAGCACCCTCCCACGTGTTCCTGATTAGTGTTTCTACTAAGAGGGGGCCAGAAGCTACTCAGCAGTGATTGGGCCTGTGATATAGCTCCCTGCCTGGACAAAGCGGGAAAGCCAGCTCTAAGCATCCTCTCAGGTGTTTCCAGTCAGGCTTTCTGGTCAGGAGGGGCCGGGAGCAACACTCCGTGGTGTTATAAATTAGCTTCTCTGCCCTGGTGGAGCAGGGGACTTAGTTCTAAGTTTGGACAAGTAGGTTGTTTATAGTCTTGATTCAAGCCGACTTGCACCCCGAAGTCTGGCTGAGCGGTGGCACTGGCTTTGCTCTGAGGATGACCAATTCTGCCTGCTGGACTCTAGAGCCGCTGGGATGTGCAACTTCCAGGTATTCTGAGCTGGCTTTTCCTGTAAGGTAAGACTGGCTGGGACTCCCAATAAGTGACCAAATGTTCTGGGGTTCAGGGAAGGCTCAGTGAAGACCTCTTGTTGGGGTGCTGCCCCAGCCGAGAGGAGGGGGCAACGTGGTGAACGTGTAGATGCTCCCCCTCTTTTAATGCGTCTGTCTTGGTCTCTGGTGCGCGCTGGGGGCGGGGCGGCACCCCGCGGGCTTCAGCCTCGCGTCCATGTTCTAGGATTTTTCAGTGGTGTCTTGTCCATGAGTACTTGTTAATTCTTCTTGTGAGGAGGTGCAAAGTCTGGAATGACCTATGTTGCTATTTTAGTGACTTCTTGCCTTTATAAAGTTGCCTTTTTTTTTTTGATCCCATGTTTGCTTGGTTGCTATAAACGTGACTGTTTTCTAGAGTTCTGAAAAGTTGTTTTTGACCATTCCTGCTTGTTTTTTAATGTTTCTGTGGGAGGACGAGACCTTGACGCTGTCTACTCTATCATTTTGCTCAAGTGTGTGTTGTTTTTAAATCCCCCTTTAGCGTTGTGGTAGGACAATTGCTTAAAAGAAATAACTCCCTGGGGCGCCTGGGTGGCTCAGTTGGTTAGGCGACTGCCTTCGGCTCAGGTCAGGATCCCAGGGTCCTGGGATCGAGTCCCGCCTCGGGCTCCCTGCTCTGCGGGGAGCCTGCTTCTCCCTCTCCCGCTCCCCCTGCTTGTGTTCCCTCTCTTGCTGTGTCTCTCTCTGTCAAATAAATAAATAAAATCTTTAAAAAAAAAAAAAGAAATAACTCCCTGAATCTTTTATATAATGCACAGCATTCGGACTGTTAGGTTTTTCCAATTAGAAAAAGAAAAATGATGTATTTAAATTTTCAGTTTTCAGGGATAGGCTAGTCTCTGACCCATTAGAAGGGCTGCCATGTTAAAAAAAAAAAAAAAAAAAAAGTTGAAAATAGAGCTACCATATGATCCAGCAATTGCACTACTGGGTATTTACCCCAAAGATACAAAAGTAGGGATCCGAAGGGGTACGTGCACCCCGATGTTTATAGCAGCAATGTCCACAATAGCCAAACTGTGGAAAGAGCCAAGATGTCCATCAACAGATGACTGGATAAAGAAGATGTGGTATATATATACAATGGAATATTAT
>NW_027818560.1:0-276 GCF_054177405.1 Leptonychotes weddellii | reverse complement strand
TGTTATGCACAAACAATGAATCATGGAACACTTCATCTAAAACTAATGATGTAATGTATGGGGATTAACATAAGAATAAAAAAAAAAAAGAAGTGAGAGTGGATATCCTTGTCTTGTTCCTGATCTTACGGGAAAATCTGTCTGTTTTTTCCCATTGAGTATGTTAGCTGTGGGTTTTTCATATTAGGCCTTTATTATATTGAGGTATGTTCCCTCTAAACCTACTCTTTTGAGGGTTTATATCATGAATGGACATTGTACTTTGCCAAATGTTTT
>NW_027818559.1:0-276 GCF_054177405.1 Leptonychotes weddellii | reverse complement strand
GGGTTAGCCCGGTGATGGGTATTAAGGAGGGCACGTTCTGCATGGAGCACTGGGTGTTATACGAAAACAATGGATCGTGGATCACCACATCAAAAACTAATGATGTAATGTATGGTGACTAACGTAATAAAATAAAATTTTAAAAAAATAAATAAAGGTGCATTTCAACATCACAAACATGTGTCATTCTGTTAAAGGGACCTACATAGTTCAACTAACCTGAAATAAGTAGCATGTGGAACACTTCAGAAGAAAGGTGAAACAAAAATCAAAAGT
>NW_027818558.1:0-276 GCF_054177405.1 Leptonychotes weddellii | reverse complement strand
TGTGGGACATTGAGAGGGGCCCAGAGGGCAGTTATGCCACGGGCCCTCAAGTCCAGACTCAGGAAGGGGCCAGAGCGTGCCCACTGGCAGGGGCAGCATCCTTAGGGCCTCAGAAATAGCTGGTGGGTCTTTTGAGAACAAGTTTCCTTCAGTGATGCTGGCGCACACTATTATCACTTGGATTGCAGGTAGAATATAATATAAATGCTTCTAGCCATGCTAACTCTAGGGAAGTTATTTAAACCCCCTGGTCCTGGTTTTGGGCTGTGAAATAGG
>NW_027818557.1:0-276 GCF_054177405.1 Leptonychotes weddellii | reverse complement strand
GCTCCATGCTCAGGTGATTGTCTGCTTCTCCCTCTCCCTCTCCCTCTGCCCCTCCCTTCACTCCTGCTCTCTTCTCTCTCTCTCTCTCTCAAATAAGTAAATAAAATCTTTAAAAAACCACTTTTTTTCTTTAGTGGAGTTGTTCAGAGCAAATATTCAAAATCTCAAAATCTATACAATGGAATATTATGCAGCCATCCAAAGGAATGAAATCTTGCCATTTGCAATGACGTGGATGGAACTGGAGGGTATTATACTGAGCGAAATAAGTCAATC
>NW_027818556.1:0-276 GCF_054177405.1 Leptonychotes weddellii | reverse complement strand
TATTTGAGAGAGAGCAGGCTCACGAGTCGGGGGTGGGGAGGAAGGGGCAGAGGGAGAGGGAGAAGAGGGAGATCCCAGGACCCTGGAATCATGACCTGAGCCGAAGGCAGACGCCCAACCACTGAGCCACCCAGGCGCCCCTAGATTTGTCTTTTTTTTTTTTTTAAGATTTTATTTATTTATTTGAGAGAGAGAGAATGAGAGAGAGCACATGAGAAGGGGGAGGGTCAGAGGGAGAAGCAGACTCCCTGCCGAGCAGGGAGCCCGATGCGGGAC
>NW_027818555.1:0-276 GCF_054177405.1 Leptonychotes weddellii | reverse complement strand
TACGCGGGTGCACTCCACCCGTGACGCTGCGTGAGCAGTGGTTCGCGCATTTTCGTTGCAGGCTACTATTCCATCGTGACACCGAATTTATCCTGTCTTCTGTTGATGGCCGTTGGGGCTTTTTCTGATTTTCAGGTATGACAAACACTACTGTGATAAACATTCTTTTTTTTTTTTTTTGTTATATAAATTTTTTTTTTTAAAGATTATTTATTTATTTATTTATTTGAGAGAGAGAATGAGAGAGAGAGAGAGAGAGCACATGAGAGTGGGGAG
>NW_027818554.1:0-276 GCF_054177405.1 Leptonychotes weddellii | reverse complement strand
TCTGCATGGAGCACTGGGTGTTATGCACAAACAATGAATCATGGAACACTTCATCTAAAACTAATGATGTAATGTACGGGGATTAACATAAGAATAAAAAAATAAAAAAAATATATAATATTGGATGAAAAAAAATAAAAATAATGGAAAACTCTAAAACTTCTGAAAGATAATATAGGAGAAAATTTAGACGACCTTAGCTTTGGTGATAACTTTTTAGGTATAACACCAAAGTTATAATCCATGAAAAAAGAAAGAATTCAAAAGTTGGACTTA
>NW_027818553.1:0-276 GCF_054177405.1 Leptonychotes weddellii | reverse complement strand
TAGACTTTTGGAGACGATACGTTTACCTGGAAAAAGGCCACCTAACCTAATAAAACTATCAAGGGCTCGAATCTGCCGCGTGGAAAACGCACCACCCCACATACCATCCATGTGTCCAGTTCAGCACGCACGCACACACACACTCAGGCTCGGCCAGTCTTCCGGTGGCAGCAAGACAGGCCCCCGGCGCCCTGCTGTATGTTACGTCCCGTAGCGGCAGAGATGTTTATGATGATGACGACTTTAATTCTGTTTCTGTCCTTCTGTCTGAAGAGC
>NW_027818552.1:0-276 GCF_054177405.1 Leptonychotes weddellii | reverse complement strand
TAGTAACAAGTAAAGAGAACTCTAAAGAAAATAAAAACAGCAGATACAAGAAGGAGCCACCGCTGGTAGGGCCAAGATAGTAAGAGCATCCAAGGAAGAATCTCCCAACCCCCACGCTAGGCTGGGATCCAGGCCTCGGGGCCCGCTGAATGGCAGAGAAGTCGCTATGATGCCATGCTGGTGGATCTTTTTTTTTTTTTAATTTTTTTATTGTTATGTTAATCCCCATACATTACATCATTAGTTTTAGATGTAGTGTTCCATGATTCATTGATT
>NW_027818551.1:0-276 GCF_054177405.1 Leptonychotes weddellii | reverse complement strand
TGTGGGGCCTTCTCCTCATAGTAGCCGAAGCTGGTTAGATCATTTCGTTCCCCCCAAATTTTCCATCCTGGAATAAAATCTGAACTCCCCATCTTCTTTCTTAAGGCCCTCTGGGCCCTGTGTCTGTCTCATTCTCTCTCTTTTTTTTTTTCTGTCTTGTTCTCTCAATCTCCCCCCTTGCTCACTTGGCTGCAGCCACAGTGGGCTTCCTTCTGGACCTCAAGAGCTCAAGCTTCTTCTCTGTGCAGGTCCTTGGCCCCTGCAATGCCCCAGCCA
>NW_027818550.1:0-2638 GCF_054177405.1 Leptonychotes weddellii | reverse complement strand
CTCTGTGCAGTCCCCGTAGTAACTACTGTTCCACACATCTTTTACTTCATGACACAGATATAGAGAAGCACGTGTGTGTACATGACACTGTACTTTTTTTCATAGTGGGTTACAGAAAATTTAAAAAGCCCTTCACTACACTGGAGAAAATAAAAGGCATAAAGTCTCTTTCTCCTTGCCACCCTGAAAGACAAGCCACTCAATCAGGACAACACAGTTTCTGGCAGTCCTGCTCCCCATTATGTTCTAAACCCCTCTGCCCAATGTCTAAAGACCGCCATAATTTGGCCCAGCTTGGACTTTCCAACAACATGTCCCACAGCTCTGCCACTAGGCCCTTGCCCCCACCCCTAGAAGAACCACAGTGGCTCTGGGCCGCCTGTCCTCTCCTCCCCTGTCCCCCTTCAAGCAGGCCATCTCCCCCTTAGCTCGGCACCTCTACTCACGCCATCCCCAAATGGCCACACCCATCAAGATGCAACTCAAGGGCCACCTCCTAGAAGTCTTCCATCTCTCTGAACTTTTCGACACTTTCACTCCGTACCCTAACAGTACCACGTGGTAGACAATTAGACACTGTCACACAGAGGATATGAGATTGTTTCGACTCACTTCACGTCTCCCAACACCCCCGACGTCCAAGACAGTTGGGCTACACACAGCGCTCACCATGGAGCCAGGACAAGGAGAAAGGGGCCAGCTTCTCTGAAAGCCTAATATGTATGCACAGCACATTCCTCACAACCACCCTGTGAAGGAGGTACTTTTATCCTACTTTATGGATAAGGAACCTGAGGTTTCAATAACTTGCCCAAGGTTGCACAGAGCCAGGCCCAAGGCCCAGGTGTCTCCCGCCACAGTGCCATCTACATGACGCCCACCTTGGAAGACGCATCCCCACCAGGAAGGCCAACAACGGCAAATTACACCTGCTGGACCGAACCCGAACAGATGTTTTAAGAGTCACAGGGGAGAGCTATTTTACTTTTGAAGTTCTGGGCTGCCTTCTAAGTTATGGAGGAAGAGAAGTAAACTCAAAAGTGAAGAACGGAGACACAGGCCCAGGTGGGGAAGGTAAAAGGGCACACAGTGGAAGGTCATTTTAGAGAAACAAATGGGAAAGAGAGAGAATATTCTTGACAATAAATCAAAACTGGAGGGAAGTGTAAGAAATGAAACTTTTCAGGAACAACAGGGAGCAGAGAGGTATCAGTTTAAAAACTCTGGCGGGCTCCTGGGTGGCTCAGTCAGTTAAGTGTCCAACTCTTGATCTCAGCTCAGGTCTTGGTCTCAGGGTTGTGAGTTCAAGCCCCAGCCCCATATTGGGCGCTACAATGGGCAAAGAGCCTACGTAAAAAATAAAAAACAAAAATTTTAAATGTTGACAACTCAGGCATAGAACTCAAATAATGAGTTTTTAAAAATTAATTATTGTATTTATGATTGATTATGACCTGAGCCAAAGGCAGACGCCTAACTGACTGAGCCACCCAGGTGCCCCTCAAAGTATGCGTTTGAGTCTGGTGTGTGCCCTGGAGGGAGTTTGGAGAAAGAAAGAAGTTTTGTCTGCTTTAGGCTTCATGGATAGATAGCTGAAGACTCTATCTGTGAGCTTTTCTGTAAAAATCTCAACCTATGATTGAATCCCTTAACCATCATTCAAGATAATTCTTCCATGTGAAGTAAAACTATTTCTTTTCCTGATTTAGAGTTTAACTGTTGGAACCCTTCCATCAAAGGCATGATTGCCAAAATAACCGCAGGGTTTAATACCTGGATGCATCAGAAATGCCGGCAGTGATAAAAACGTGAATGTGGGATAGGAGCGTAACAGACAGTGATACGGTACGAGAACATCCACAACAGTTTCATTCCCAGCTCCACAGTGAAACGCATGAGCTTTCATTTCAGAGCAAAGAAACTCTGAAAAACCATCTCTTTCCCTCAGATGTTCCTAAGCTGATATATATTGTCTTTTTCATTGAGAGGCGAGTTAAAAATAAGGTGGGAGGAACGTGTTGCACTCCAGATAGAACGGTATGCCTGTCAGGCGGCAGAATAAAGCAGACGAGATAAAAACAATCAAAATAGTGAATGCCTCTTCCAACAGTGAAGTCCCAAAGTTCCATCATAATCAAAACTATTTTTATTTCCAATCACATTCACTTCTTGGAAAATATTTTCCTTTTTGGGGACAAAAGCTGAACTAATTTTATGGGGGAAAAAAAGGTAATGAGGAAAGTGTGTATTTTCATTGGAGTACTATGTATGAATAAAAAAAAAAATCAATATATTCCTTTTCGAAAAGTCAGTGGCCAGGTGAGTTTAGCACACATGAATGAATCCCACAGCTGGGTATACATGGAATCTAGCAAACCTCTATTAGAAGACTTTGGAAAAAAGCTTTTAAATAAAGAGGGAGCGCCTAATATTGAAACTGTGTCTCTAATTGGATTGACTTCATTCTGAATGCTATTCAAAAGAGTTCAATAGTCCAACCTTACATTTAAGTGTATTCCACGCTGTTCTTAAATACAACTTAACAAGCACATTTTTAAAGCCAGAAGATGAAACCACACACCAGGGTGGCCGCGAGCAAAGCAGGGCAGGCGGGCAGACGAACCCTTAGTGCACACAC
>NW_027818549.1:0-276 GCF_054177405.1 Leptonychotes weddellii | reverse complement strand
GGATCATGACCTGAGCCGAAGGCAGACGCTTAATGACTGAGCCACCCAGGCACCCCAGCCTCTGTTTTTAATCCCCGTGGCTCACAACCCCTACTACCCCTTCCTGGCCCAAAGGATCTCACAGTTTAGTGGAGGAAAGTCGAAGGAAGTTGGGATAAACTAAAACTGCTCCCAAAACTGGGAGCAGAGCCTCCTGCCCCAGTTGAACATGCCCAGACACCCCTAAGTTGTAAAGGCTAAGTAGGAATTTCCAACTCTGCATTTTCTACTATCAAT
>NW_027818548.1:0-276 GCF_054177405.1 Leptonychotes weddellii | reverse complement strand
TGCTCACTTATCAACCTCAGCAAACCCAATGCTGGCTTTTGAAATAAATATATTTTTTACTGGGAGATAATTGATACATAACATTACACCAGTTTCAGATGTACAACATAATGACTCGATACTTGTGTATACATATATTTTGAGGAAGTACATATGTGTGTATTAAGCTATGTGAATGCACGTATCTATAAATATTTCTGCATGTAAATATCTACATCAAGCTAACCATGGATTTATACTGATGTCCCCAGCTCTAACTCATTACCACATGAATAG
>NW_027818547.1:0-276 GCF_054177405.1 Leptonychotes weddellii | reverse complement strand
TTGTAAATCAAAGGGCAAATTTATGTGCACAGATCACTGAAGAAATTGTAGCACAATTATTGGGCCTTTCCAATGGAAATCATTAGTATAGTCCATCAGCCACAAAAAAGGGTGATGTTTAGACATTCTCATATCTTGGTTTCCAAACCCAATAAAAAGTAAAGGTTAGGTATGGTCAACTAATCTTTGACAAAGCAGGAAAGAATGTCCAATGGCAAAAAGACAGTCTCTTCAACAAATGGTGTTGGGAAAATTGGACAGCCACATGCAGAAGAA
>NW_027818546.1:0-276 GCF_054177405.1 Leptonychotes weddellii | reverse complement strand
GTGATGGGGATTAAGGAATGCATCTGTTGTGATGAGCACTGGTTGATTAAAATAAAACTTTAAAAAAGAAAAAAAATAATAAATAAATAAATAAATCAAACTGACTCTTTCCTATTAGATAACCTGGGGTAGGTGCTTGTTTCCCTAATTTCAGGTCTTTATCTGTGTCAAAAAGGAATAAAATTATATATATATATATATATATGACTATTAACTAAAGCTAGAACCTTAAAAAGCTTTACTTTAGAGATTCTGTGAAGCACAAAAGAGGACACT
>NW_027818545.1:0-276 GCF_054177405.1 Leptonychotes weddellii | reverse complement strand
TGTCACAGAACCGCGGCTGACTTTCTCACTATTATGCATCATTAAAATGGATGCCCCATTCCGCAAGCCTCAGGAAGTCAAGTTAGGGCACTGAATATGTACCTAACAAATAGTAATATCACTTCTTCCACTCAGTTGGTCCAAATGTTTGAAGTGTAGCTTCTTATAAAAAACTGAAGTAAGGGGCGGAGCAAGATGGCGGAGGAGTAGGAGACCTGGATTTCGTCTCCTCTCAGGAATTCAGCTGGATAGGGATCAAACCATTCTGAACACCTA
>NW_027818544.1:0-276 GCF_054177405.1 Leptonychotes weddellii | reverse complement strand
TAAGCAATGTGTCTTTGTTCTCTGTCTTCTTGTGAGATTTTTGTCTTTATGATTTGTTTTTCAACACTTTGATTATGATGTGCCTTAATGTGTGTTTTGTTTGTTTTTTGTTTGTTTGTTTTTTGTTTTTTTGTGTGTGTGTGTTTGTTTTGCTTTATTCTGTTTGGACTTAACTGGATTTTTAGTCTGATATTAATATAACCATTCCAGCTTTTTTTTTTAAAACTGGTATGCTATATCTTTTTCTATACTTCAAGTTTTAGTCTATTTTTTTTT
>NW_027818543.1:0-276 GCF_054177405.1 Leptonychotes weddellii | reverse complement strand
TTTTCTCTGACTTATTTCACATAACATAATACTTTCTGGGTCCATCCATGTTGTCACAAATGGCAAGATTTCATTCCTTTTTCATGGCTGAGTAATATTCCATTGCATATACATGCCATATCTTCTTTGTATCTTCTTTCTTAACAAAAGGAGTGTTCTTCCCATACCTTTCTGAATTCTCCTTGGAGTCAAAGACAAGGCAGTTTCTCCCTTTATGATCACCCAACGGGATCCAATAGGACCATTCCTTAAGACTATGGATCAGAAATGGGGATG
>NW_027818542.1:0-276 GCF_054177405.1 Leptonychotes weddellii | reverse complement strand
CCTGCGCCCTCTTCAGGGCTGAGCCATGGCAAGCCTGCTCCCTCAACCCATACCCAAGCCTGCGTCCCGCTCAGTCCAGCATCCTAAAGGACACACGGAAGTGGAGGAGCGATACTTTGGAGATACTAGACTTCTTTTTCCACTCCACCCTCTGTTCATGGTTGCAGGGAGAAGTCACAGGGGAACCAAGCAGTGTCCTAAGAACCCACACCCTCACAGGCCTCAGAAGCATCTGAGGGTGTGTGTAGGCAGAGGGGAGGTGGCGGGGGGGCTGGG
>NW_027818541.1:0-276 GCF_054177405.1 Leptonychotes weddellii | reverse complement strand
ATTCACAAAGCAGTGTAAAATTCCTGTTAATTTTTTTCTATCAAGACAAGGGTGGTCATGTGTAGAGTTCATCGTCACCTCACCTCAAGTGGAAAATGGATTCTAGCACACATATGGTAAATAATTTCAATTTTTCCTCAATGCTATACTCATAAGTTAGGAAAAATTACCAATTTTACAGCATCAGTACATTTTTTTTATTTTCAAATTGAAAATCAGAAAAATATATTTCACTCCACAAATATTCAAATATTTTAATCAATCAGTGAATTTAAT
>NW_027818540.1:0-276 GCF_054177405.1 Leptonychotes weddellii | reverse complement strand
TTGCTGTGGGCCCTCTGCGCCACCTGCGTGGTGCAGGCCTCGTGTGTCCATCCCCTCTGTCTCTCTGCCTGCTACGGTCCACTGGAATTGACTAAAGAAGACTCATCCCTGTAGGGCACCAAGGGAAGGAATTTGTCCAGGCCTGGGCCAGGGCTTTGGAAGAGGACTGTGCCCCCTGAGGCCAGCTCCCACAGGCGATGGCGTGAAAGCGCGTGCAGTTGTGGGACATGGCGGGGCCCCTTGGCCCTGCTTCTGCCACCCCCACCTGCATCCCAG
>NW_027818539.1:0-276 GCF_054177405.1 Leptonychotes weddellii | reverse complement strand
GGCTGCCGTGTGCTGTGACCCTAGGTTTGTGATACCGCTCTGTTATTTCTGTTATCGGCAGGGGGTTCTGACATAGTGGGGGCATTAGCTTTTGTCCCTAATCAGCTGTAAATACTACTTATACCCGGGCAAGTCTATCCCATGAATCAATTACAAGGGAGGGAAATCAGATTTAAGAGATAGTCGTTGTATATTGCTTCAAACTATAATTCTTTGAAATCTCATTGTGTCTAGACTAAAAGAAATGGAATTTTGGTTATTTAACTACATTTCCTG
>NW_027818538.1:0-276 GCF_054177405.1 Leptonychotes weddellii | reverse complement strand
TGTAGATACGATGAAGGGATGGAATATGACTATAAAGATGAAAATTAAAAAAGATTTTACAAAAGGAATTGATATGATATGACGTTGGTTGAAAAAAGAATGAAAAAAAATTAAAGAAAAGAGAGAGAATGTGATCAGCTGGGAGACTAGGGCAACATCATACACTAGATTTAGGGTATATTTTGGTCTATTAGAAGAAACCATATCTGAAAATTTTAAAGAAAGGAAAATTTATATATATACAAAAAATAAGGTTAAATAAAATGAAGGCATAGA
>NW_027818537.1:0-276 GCF_054177405.1 Leptonychotes weddellii | reverse complement strand
CAAATGTAAAAATAATAATAATAATAATAATAATAAATAATAGTGACTCCACAGTTCCTTCCAGGAGTAGAGGTAAATTAAGTTTGGAAACTAGTCTACTTCTGCCATATTTTATAATCTAACTCTTCTCCTACACAAGGAAATAGTTCAGAGTATTAGAGTCTTCAGTATGTATAAAGGATATTTCATTCTTTATGTAAAATTTTCAGTGTGTAAAATTGAAAATGCCAAAAGCAACTTAAGATGTCAGGTTGAAAATTAGGTAGGAGAGAAGGT
>NW_027818536.1:0-276 GCF_054177405.1 Leptonychotes weddellii | reverse complement strand
TTGGAAGCAAAGATGGAGGAGCAGGAAGCTTGTATTAAGTCATTTTGGGACCAAGGTGCACTTACTTTAATGCCTCTTTTTTTTTCTCGTATATCTCTGGCTTCTGTGGATTTTGTGTCTTTGGTAAAAGAAACCCCAAGAGGACTGATCAGTTCTTGATTCTAAAACTATGGCGCACGTAAGTATGTATTTCTCTTTCTTCTTGAAATGTGATATTTGGGTCCTGTGGCTATTTTTGTGAACTATCCTGAAGCCTCCTGCCCAACCGAGGCCCAT
>NW_027818535.1:0-276 GCF_054177405.1 Leptonychotes weddellii | reverse complement strand
ACATGCCAGACAACTCATGTTTCTTGCCTTTTTTTGTTGTTGTTTCATCTGTACACCTTTAAAACACTGTACTGAAATTTTTTTTTTTTTCAGCAAGTGCTTCAGGCTGTGTTTAAACGTCCGGCAGAAAACCATGATGTTTTTTCATTATAAATCCAATCTCCTTCATGGAATCGAGTACCAAGAAGTTCTCTGCGGCCACGGAAAGGACAGGACACCCACCTGGGCTTCCTGGGGTTATGTCATGCTTAGGGAATGTTTCAGGCAGAAGGAGTT
>NW_027818534.1:0-276 GCF_054177405.1 Leptonychotes weddellii | reverse complement strand
GTTAATCTCTTGCTGCTACTGCAAAGGCCTTAATAACAACCAGCTGAGTGAGGAAACCAGACTTGGAAAATGGACAGAACTTCCCACTGGTGAGGTCCTGCTGCCACAGCAGAACCCCATGCTATACGGGCTCCGTGTGAGGGGTGGGACCTGGGGTTGGAGGCCGTTTTGCTCTGCCCCTTGGAGGTGACCAGGCTTCTGCTAGTTTGCTAGGGCACATCAGAGATGAACACAGTAAGGGAATTTAAAATGGAGAGTCTAGAGTACAGTTTGCAT
>NW_027818533.1:0-276 GCF_054177405.1 Leptonychotes weddellii | reverse complement strand
AATCAATCAAACAAACATCAAGACAACTTTTTAAAAATCTATCATAATCTAGAGAAACCCAAATCAGATTAAGAGAATCATGCTTTAGAACAGAGATATGTTAACAGTGGCTAAATTTAGCCCCCTAAGTAAAACCATAGTATCTGAAACAAATTGACTGAGGAGTCAAAATCCATTCTTCCAACCCTAATGGGACATCATAGGCTAAATTCCAAGATCAAGGTCAAGTAACCTTACGAAACTTGGAGCAAGTGTTATGCACAACTACTTAGGTTT
>NW_027818532.1:0-276 GCF_054177405.1 Leptonychotes weddellii | reverse complement strand
AGTTTCAGAGGTGGAGTTCAGTGATTCATCAGTCTTATTTAATACCCAGTGCTGATTACATCATGTGCCCTCCTTAATACCCATCACCCAGTTATCTCATCCCCCCCCCACCCGTCTCCCCTCTAGCAACCCTCAGTTTGTTTCCTATGATTAAGAGTCTCTTATGGTTTATCTGCCTCTCTGATCTTGTCTTGTTTTATTTTTCCCTCCCTTCTATGATCCTCTGTTTTGTTTCTTAAGTTCCACATATGAGTGAGATCATGTGATAACTGTCTT
>NW_027818531.1:0-276 GCF_054177405.1 Leptonychotes weddellii | reverse complement strand
TGCTATTAATGAAATATGATACCTGTAGGTGACAAAATACTTCACAGCAATTAAAATGCTGTCTTAAAATATTACATGAGATAAGAAATCAGTCAGGATAGAATGTCAAGGGAAGGATGCATGTAGCTTGATGGTAAAAAAGAGAGACATTATTTGTATGTGTAAAAAGCATGGCCAATGGTGATCTTCTCATGGAGGATTTACGAACAAGTATTATTTTGTTTTTTATACCATTTTTCTTTTACAAATGGTGTACAATGACTCAGTGTTAGCTGT
>NW_027818530.1:0-276 GCF_054177405.1 Leptonychotes weddellii | reverse complement strand
TGGGTGGCTCAGTTGGTTAAGCGACTGCCTTCGGCTCAGGTCATGATCCTGGAGTCCCTGGATCGAGTCCTGCATCAGGCTCCCTGCTCGGCAGGGAGCCTGCTTCTCCCTCTGACCCTCCCCCCTCTCATGTGCTCTCTGTCTCTCTCATTCTCTCTGTCTCAGATAAATAAATAAAATCTTTAAAAAAAAAAAAAAAAACATTTCTGAAAGGTACCCCCAAATCTCTCTTTTCATTTGTTGATGCATAAAGGCAAATCCTAGGGTCCCTAATTT
>NW_027818529.1:0-2638 GCF_054177405.1 Leptonychotes weddellii | reverse complement strand
CTCCATCAGTTAAGCCTCCAACTCTTGGTTTCAGCTCAGGTCATGATCTCCGTGTCCTGGGAACCAGCCCCGAGTTGGGCTCCATGCTCAGTGGGGAGTCTGCTTCTCTGCTTCTCTCTCCCTCTCCCTCTGCCCCTCCCCTTACTCCCGCTTGCACACGCTCACTCTCTAAAATAAATACTTGAATCTTTAAAAAAATAGGTAAAATGGTAAATTATATATGTATATTTTATAATAATAAAAAGATATAAGGCATGCCAAGAAAACTCAGTAATCAAGATAAATATTTGCATGCAATATTATTTTGAAGAATGAAAATTTATGCAGAAAACCCATGATGAGCACAATGGCAACATTTTACATAAAGAGGATTTGTATTCCTGGTTCTCCCTGCTGCCCAGGCTCCTCAGTGGTACGCCTGGCACCAAGTTACCCTCTTGGAGAACAACACAAGTGTGATTTCTCCCTTGGGTGCAACCGTGCTGGGCAAGAATGATTTATTCTGGTTTCACATGCAAGTAAATGAGGCTCCTTGGATGAAAGCCGTGTGCCCCCAGTCAGTCCTGTGCCTTTGGCCTCTGCAAAGCTGCCTCCTCGTGCACACAGCTCTGGGCTCAGGGTGTGAGGAGCTGCGATCGATCAGGCTCCTCCTGAGAAAGAAGTCTGAGGTCAGAGCCGGAGCTGAAGATTTCCATCCTGTAAGTCCTTCTTGGGAATTTTATAAGAACCGGGTGAATGCGTGACTTTTCCTCCTGTGGTTTTGCTTCAACTATTTTTTTGTTTCCATTGTTCCATCTGTGATGCGATTCTTCCAGCTCCGTAATCTGGTCTAATAAACCCTAATTATTAAAGTTTCCCTGACAGTGCTGTGCTCCCTGGCTCCCGGGAACCCGAACCAGAGAGGGACCTTGGCACGGGGTCTTCGTCCTCCTGGGAAGGGCCTGGGTCACCAGCTGCGTCTTGATCAAGGTCAGCTCCTTCGGGCTGGGACCTCGTCTGTCGTGTTCTTAGCGGTACCCAAATCGGCCTGGTGCCTGGCACACACAGAAGGCCCTTTCTAAATCATTCCCAAGTAAACGAGTGAGTGACTGAAAAATAAGTCTAACCAGCATATCACCCTTTACGAAGTACACACAGTCTTTTTGGCAGCTGTCCCTGAAACTTGTACCTGCGGGAATCGTCAGAGGAGAACTTGCTGCTTGAAATGAGAAAGCATGTAGATTTTGTGAGGCTTTAAAAACCGTATTAAATATCTGTATTTCTACTCTTCAGTTGAGGTGGACAACAGTAAAATACATATTCTTTAACCCCAAGAGAGGTGAAAATATACGTTGTTACCAAACCCTTAGACAGAAGCTGTTTGCATTTGCTGCGTCTGTAAGTGCACAGCCCGTGGAGTTATCAGAAAACTGCTCAGGGGACAGATGAGCATGTGTGTGTGTGTGTGTGTGTGTGTGTGTGTGTGTGGTGTGAAGGCGTTGACTTAGCTTCAAGCTGAAGAATTTCGTTCTCTGCAAAGCTGTTGCTCTGCCTGAGCAAAATGGTTCCTCCACGGGTGGCCTCCCCAGGAGGCATCTCAAGTCTATGGTTCCTTGTGTTCCTCTGAAATGGGCATTGTTTGAGGGACAAGATTGCCCGTGAGGACAGGAGCCCTGGACAGCATAATTGGGAACAGTACATGTGCACAGGGTGTGCATCCATTCTGCCTCCTGCCCCCACCCTCCCAGCGTTGAGTTTCTGGGCTCCAGAAAGCTAACTGCACAACCTTGCCTTGCTCACCAGACTAGGCTGTTTGTGCCCCGGGGTTTTGCCTGTGATGGGCCTTTTGCCAGAAATGCCCTTGCCCCCTCTGACTGCCCCCACTCCAATCCCATCATCATCTAAGGATCCTGGCTACTCCCCATCTGGTCCCAGCATAGACAGCACATGGGGGCCGAGCAGGAATCCGAATCTTTCTGTGAGAGGGTCTTCAAGTGATTCATATGCGCTTTCTTTCTTTCTCTTTTTCTCTTTTTAAAATTTCTCTTTTTAAATTTGTCATGGTTCCCACCGGTAGCAGCGTCGGCTCCATCAGGTAGGACGTGCGTCCCCTTGGAAATCCTCCCCCTGCACTCCAGCCCCTCCCGAAGCTGCCCTTGGGGTCCCTGTTGTGGGAGCAGCTGGGAGGTGAGACCACCTGTTCACGAGGGCCATCAGGGACGGTGGAAACCTGGCGGGAGCCCGAATGGACAGGCCTACTCCACGCCGCACTCCTCAGAAAGCGGGCTCCCCACTGCGTGCAATGGGTCCATGCCTTGCTGACTCTCCTCAGGGCCCCACGCAGAGATTTCTCTAAGGGTTCCTTGAGGATGCCCAGACAACACACAGTGATCTTCCAGAAGGTGGGAGTCTTTCTTCCTGCCTCTCCTCTGACCCCCCAACTGCCCCAACACAGCCCCGATCTGTCCTCCCCCTCCATCTCCATGATGACCACCCCAGTGCCAGCCCCCAGTGCTCCCTGCAGACCCCGTGAGCCCCCTCCCAGAATCCAGCCCCGTCTCCCCCTCCCCTCGTTCCCTTGTCCCCAAAGCCACGCAGATCTGTGCAGAACACACATCACACCCGTGCCCAGCCTCCAGCCCCTGTCTGCAGATCTACA
>NW_027818528.1:0-276 GCF_054177405.1 Leptonychotes weddellii | reverse complement strand
CCTCTGAGCAGGGAGCCCTATGCAGAACTCAATCTCAAGACCCTGAGATCATGACCTGAGCTGAAGTCAGATGCTAAACCAACTGAGCCATCCAGGCACCCCTCAGTGTGTGTGTGTGTGTGTGTGTGTGTGTGTGTGTGTGTGTTATTATGTTAGTCACCATACATTACATCATTAGTTTTTGATGTAGTGATCCACAATTCATTGTCTTCATATAACACCCAGTGCTCCATACAGTACGTGCCCTCCTTAATACCCATCACCGGGCTAACCCAT
>NW_027818527.1:0-276 GCF_054177405.1 Leptonychotes weddellii | reverse complement strand
TTTGATCCCTATCCAGCTGAATTCCTGAGAGGAGACGAAATCCAGGTCTCCTACTCCTCCGCCATCTTGCTCCGCCTCCCCTTTTTCTTAGTATCTTATACTTGTTTTATGGATAAAATGTTTTCTTCAGTTTCTCTGACTTTTTAAGGTTTTTTTTCCCCCCTTAAGTTCTCTTTTGTTTCCATAATTATCTATTACATACACAGTAAGTCGTTCAGGTTTTTAATTTAATGAAGTTGTTTTTCCTAAATTGTGATTTGGGATTGTTTATTAATA
>NW_027818526.1:0-276 GCF_054177405.1 Leptonychotes weddellii | reverse complement strand
TGGCGTTGTTCGGACAATCTTCATCCCTCCCGACAGGCCCCGTGAGGCCAGCCTCCTCTCCCCCGTAGACGGGTTGATGGGGGGAGGGTGTCCGTGGGAACCGGGGCCTGGCCAGCACCCCCGCGCCCGGGCGTCCCAGCCGAGCAGCCCCGCGGGGGCGTCATTCACACGGCTGCTCCCGAGTGGAAGGCGTCCAGCCATCGCTGGTGGAGACCCGTCCTCCAGCCACACAAACGCGGGACGCTCCCTCGCTGTGCGCGCAGCCTCTGACAGGAC
>NW_027818525.1:0-276 GCF_054177405.1 Leptonychotes weddellii | reverse complement strand
TGCCCATCACCCAGTTACCCCAGCCCCCCACCTCCCTCCCCTCCAGCAGCCCTCAGTTTGTTTCCTATGATTAACAGTCTCTTATGATTTTTCTCCCTCTCTGGTTTCGTCTTGTTTTATTTTTTTCCTCTCTTCCCTTATGATCCTCTGTTTTGTTTCTTTTTTTTTTAATATTTTATTTATTTATTTGAGAGAGAGAGAGAGAGCACAAGACCGCGGAGGGTCAGAGGGAGAAGCAGACTCCCTGCTAAGTAGGGATCCGATGTGGGACTCGAT
>NW_027818524.1:0-276 GCF_054177405.1 Leptonychotes weddellii | reverse complement strand
AGCGTCTGCCTTCAGCTCAGGTCATGATCCCAGGGTCCTGGGATCGAGCCCCGCATCAGGCTCCCTGCTCGGCGGAGAGCCTGCTTCTCCCTCTCCCACTCCCCCTGCTTGTGTTCTCTCTCTCGCTGTGTCTCTCTCAAATAAATAAATAAAAAAATCTAAAAAAAAAAAAAAAAGAGTTGGACGCTTGATCAACTGAGCCACCCAGGTGCCCCATGAATCAAATATATTTTTAATTACAAGTTATACCAGTTAATTTATGATTTTATATAAGGT
>NW_027818523.1:0-276 GCF_054177405.1 Leptonychotes weddellii | reverse complement strand
GGGAAGTGTATGTTCTAAAGAGGCAGCAGTAAGTACTCCTCATATTTTAACATTGCTCATCATTTAAAGCTCTCCTCTTTTTTTTTTTTTTTTTCAGTTTGGAAATGCCATTGCTAAGTATGCTCTGATCTCTTGGCACAACCTCACATAAAATCTATCCTTATCAATGATTATACCTCCTGTTCTTGAAAAACACCTTTCCCTGTGAAATCATGCTACTCAGTGCTATCACATTCTTTCCCTCCTATGGTCCTCAAGGACCTCACAGTGATTCTT
>NW_027818522.1:0-276 GCF_054177405.1 Leptonychotes weddellii | reverse complement strand
TTATGCACAAACAATGAATCATGGAACACTTCATCTAAAACTAATGATGTAATGTATTGGGATTAACCTAAGAATAAAAAAAAAAAAAAAATGATGGTCCTAGCTTTGTGATTAGCTTGCTTTCTTCCTTCTATGAAAGAAATCTCCTGAGAGTTGCATGAATCTAACTTGATTGGTAGCTCATACTTGTCAGGATCCTTTGAAAAGCAGACACTTGTGACACTAAAATTGAAGGGGTTATTTTTATACAGACTAAGGAGATGTTTAAAACTCAAC
>NW_027818521.1:0-276 GCF_054177405.1 Leptonychotes weddellii | reverse complement strand
GAAATTATACTTCCTGATTGTGTGCTGTAGGCGTTTTTTTATTTCTTTTTTTTTTAATGTTTCCTTATTTTTTTTTTAATTTTATTTATTCATTTGAGACACAGAGATACAGAGAGAGAGAGAGAGAGCATGAGCAGGGAGAGAGGCAGAGGGAGAAGCAGGCTCCCCGCTGAGCCAGGAGCCCGATGTGGGGCTCGATCCCAGGACTCTGGGATCATGACCTGAGCCGAAGGCAGACGCTTAACCATCTGAGCCACCCAGGCGCCCCGCGTTTTT
>NW_027818520.1:0-2639 GCF_054177405.1 Leptonychotes weddellii | reverse complement strand
GGAACCTGGGGTCGGTGGGTGGGTGTGCGTTTTCTGAGTCCCTCGTGCGAGCCCAGAATGCGGCTGTGGCTCAGAACCATATGTTCCACCTCTGGGAACGTCGCCATTCCTCGAGGGCTGTTGGGACAAGCTGCAGCTTCTGGGCACACGGCTTGCCCCCTGCACTCGCCCTGGGCCCGGGGCACGGGCTGCCTCTCCTCCGGCATCATCCCCCGCGCCAGAGGGTACGGTCCAGCCACCGCTTCTGGGCCCTGTGTAAGCTCTCAGTGACTGTCCTTGCTGCCGCATCCGCACACAGCTGTGCTCTCCCTGCCCTCCCCAGCGCTGGGCCTGAGCGGAAGCAGCTGCCTGGGGCTGCGACCTCTGCGATGGCTGTGCTGGACCCTCACTGTGCCAGGGAAGGCCAGGAGCAGCCACTCACACACCAGCACTGGAGTCGGAAACCCTGAAAGGACAGGCGCACTTCTCATTTGGAAGGTTGGCAAGTACAGAGCAAAGAAGGCAGCTGGAGACTAGGAACAGAATTCAGCACATTCAAAGAGTGAAGAATTAGAAGGCCCCTGGGAAGGTTCTTCTCTGGAACTGCTCCTTCCTGTGTCTTCTTGAACAGGTCAGCTTCCAGAAGGCTGAGCACTCCTAGGGGACCCCACCAAACCTTGGAATGTGACCTAGTGGAAACTGTCACACAATGCAAAGGCTGACCTGACGAGAGAAGGGAGAGGGGGATTTGAGACGGCCACGCAGTGGCAGAGGCAGAGACTGGGGAGACGCGGCCACGAGCCCAGAACGCCTGGGTCCCCCCCTCCAGCTGGGAGAGGCAGGAGGGAGCCTCCTGGAGCCTTCAGAGGGAGCACAGCCCTGCGACACCTTGACCACAGACTCCTGGCCTCCAGACCCGGAGAGGACAATGCCTGTTGTCCTAAGACGCCCATTTGTGGTCATTCATTAGCAGCCCCAGAAAACTAGCACTGCGCCTGTGCATTCACTCTTCAAACCACCCGGGACTCAGAATGCCAATACAGGGCCTGCCAGAGGAGATCCAGAGGAAAGGTGCCTCAAAGGGACACTTCGACAAGGCCCAACGGCACCTCTCTGCGCACTGCCCTCTGGGCCGCTATTCCAAAGCAGTCTGGAGGTGGCCTGTTCTGCTGTGACAAGGGAAGGGGTCATCCACTTCTCCACTCTGCCCCCATCCGTCCTTCCCTGAGGGGCCCTCCCACTAACGCACCCAAAACCAAGCAAAAAGCAGCATGAATGCCTATCTTCAAAATATATTCTAAAACTATGACTTCTCTCATTTCTGGATAGAAATGGGGCAGTTAAAGAAAAAAAAGCAACACTTTTTAAATAGGTGCTGTGTGTATTATTTTTACACTTGGCTACAAACTGGGCAGTGAAAAGAATATTCCCAGTGTTCACAGGATGACCTCGAGATGTACTGGACTTCAGGTAAAAAGTCACAGTACAACCAAAAAGAAACCGGCCTATCAGAGAACAAAACAAGTCACAGAACAAAGTGACTATGGAGGGGCCCATGCAGAGCAGCCCCCAGAGGGGAACAGGCTCGGGCCTGTCTGTGGTCCTGGAGAAGGGGTTCTGCTGACACAGGATGCAGGGTTCAGGTGCGCAGACTCAGAAATAAGCACATTTCTGTCATAGGGATTTAAATGGCCCCTTTACACCTAGCAAGAACAGAGAGAATAAAAATTCAGCTAGTGGCCATGCTAAGCATGCAAAGCAGCCACCGAGCACTGGGTACAGCCAGCCTTGCAGGGAAGAGCCTTCCTGCTGCTGGGGACGCTCTGAAGGGCTCAAGTATGTGTGGGGAGCCGGGGACTGAGGGGAGGGAGGGGAAGAAGGGAGCCAGGACCTGTGGGGAGCAGGGGAGAAGGCAGCGGGGCCTGTGGGGAGTGGGGAGCGGGGAGGAGGGGAGCTGGGGCCACCACGGCAGGGGAGGTGCTGGGGGTGCTCGCCGGATCTGCAGGCAGAACTCCCCTCTCCTGGAGCTCCTTCTTCCTGCATGTGCAGTGGTCGGGATCCTCCACCCTGAGGCAAGCCTGCACCTCCTGGCCCAGGGCCTCCAACTACTAACCCGCTTTTGGAATGACCTTCCAGGTTTTTATGTCAAGGACGTGTGCAGGTGTTGAGAACAAAGTACTCAGGGGAGTGACTGTCATCAAAACCAGTCACCTCTCTGCTCTTCTGTCCTAGGTCAGTTTTTTGGCACGTCGGTTATGCTTGTCGATGGTTAAGGTGGTCCGGTCGACAGCTGCAGTGATGCCGTCCAGGGCCTCGTCCTGCCTCTCCAGCTCCGTCTCAGTGTCCAGGGCGAGACTCTTCAGTTTCCTCAGGATCTGCAAGAGCAGCACACAGGGCAGGAGGGGTTGCCCTTTCTTAAACTCTCAAAAATAGAGGCTTTTCTTTCTATCACTTTTACAGTACTTAGGAAATTCTGTGAGTCAATGGGGATGACAAACACTCTGTCCTCCCATCCTGGGTTTGGGTCTCAGCTCTGCGGCTAACCAGCACTGATCGCCAGGGAGCTCTGATCCCCAGGAGCACTGACCCCCCAGGGAGCACTGACCACCCCCAGGGAGCACTGACCCCCCCCAAGGGAGCACTGCCCCCCGGGGAGCACT
>NW_027818519.1:0-276 GCF_054177405.1 Leptonychotes weddellii | reverse complement strand
TTGATGGCTGCATAATATTCCATTGTGTATATATATATACCACATCTTCTTTATCCATTTCCCTTCAGAATTTCTTAACACAAACTTATATTGGCATGTGTTTGGGACTCTATTCACACCACTTGTATGTTTTGAAAAACCACATATCTCTCTGTCTTCCTATACTCTTGATATTCATTCATACATAGTCACATTTTTTAAATGTGTCTAAATCACCTAGACAGCATTACGTGATATGAATCACTACATTCATAGTTCTTGATACTGAATCCTCAG
>NW_027818518.1:0-276 GCF_054177405.1 Leptonychotes weddellii | reverse complement strand
CTGTTTTTGCTGGAATTATTAAAATAACAATAGGGAAAAGCTTGCAGTAGCCCTGTAAATAACAAGGGGATGATCTCCTAGTAAGGTAAAAAAAAAGTCCACTATGTATGACACAGTTTGATCAGATTGAAGGAAAAAAAGAAGAGCTCTTAGCAATGTCCACAATAGCCAAACTGTGGAAAGAGCCAAGATGTCCATCAACAGATGACTGGATAAAGAAGATGTGGTATATATATACAATGGAATATTATGCAGGCATCAAAAGGAATGAGATCT
>NW_027818517.1:0-276 GCF_054177405.1 Leptonychotes weddellii | reverse complement strand
TTGCCCATCAATAGATACATGCATAAACAGGATGTGGTATATGCACAAAGGAATACTACTCAGACATAAAAAAGAACAAAATCTTGCCATTTGCAACAGAATGGATGGACCTTAAAGAGATTATGCTAAGTGATGCTGTCTGCAAGAGACTCATTTTAGGCCCAAAGACACCCCCAGATTGAAAGTGAGGGGGTGGAAAGCCATTTACCATGCTAATGGACACCAAAAGAAAGCTGGGGTGGCAATCCTTATATCAGACAAATTAGATTTTAAACC
>NW_027818516.1:0-276 GCF_054177405.1 Leptonychotes weddellii | reverse complement strand
GATGTGTCTGAGGTCTGTACCCTCATAGAATTTAACAATCTACCTGCTATTTGAATGTCAGACTTATTCCATCACTGCATCTTATCCATCTCTGTATGCCCAGATACAGAATCCTGTACACAGAAGATGCTCAACAGCTCTTGTCAAGTGAATGGGTCTACTCGACATGATCCCCTACAGTCCAGCCCCAGTGAGCTTTGTAATAATCCCTGAGAGTTTCCATGACTCCTGAGACCTTTTTTTTTTTTTTTTAAAGATTTTATTTATTTGACAGAG
>NW_027818515.1:0-276 GCF_054177405.1 Leptonychotes weddellii | reverse complement strand
GGCGCCTGGGTGGCTCAGTTGGTTAAGCGACTGCCTTCGGCTCAGGTCATGATCCTGGAGTCCCGGGATCGAGTCCCGCATCGGGCTCCCTGCTCAGCGGGGGGTCTGCTTCTCCCTCTGCCCTCTTCCCTCTCGTGCTCTCTGTCTCTCATTCTCTCTCTCTCAAATAAATAAATAAAATCTTTAAAAAAAAAACAAAGGTACACAGTCAGGGGCTGGAGCTCCCTCCTCAGAGGGTCTTTATCCATCTGCTTGGGTGTTTTAAGGCAGTATTCC
>NW_027818514.1:0-276 GCF_054177405.1 Leptonychotes weddellii | reverse complement strand
AGTGGATCGTGGATCACCACATCAAAAACTAATGATGTACTGTATGGTGACTAACATAACAAAATAAAATTTAAAAAAAAAATCTGATTGCTAGGTGCGCACGTCCCCAGCTGAGGCCAAACAAGGCAACGCTCTTGTTCTTGAGTCCTCTCCTCTAAGGTAAGCAAGTGTCCTATTCCTGGTCTGTGTACTGCCACACTTTTGTCGCTTTTTGTTGGCTATTTCATTGTCTAAAATAGCCCCAAACACAGTGCCAAAGTGCTGTGTAGCGTTCCT
>NW_027818513.1:0-276 GCF_054177405.1 Leptonychotes weddellii | reverse complement strand
TCCTCTGGGGCGCCTGGGTGGCTCAGTCGTTAAGCGTCTGCCTTCAGCTTGGGTCGTGATCCCAGGGTCCTGGGATTGAGCCCCGCACTGGGCTCCCCGCTCTACGGGAAGCCTGCCTCTCCCTCTCCCACTCCCCCTGCTTGTGTTCCCTCTCTCACGCTGTCAAATAAATAAATAAAATCTTTAAAAAAAAAAAAAATCCCTCCCCAAACACCCCTACGTTCAGAAGGAGTAGGGCCAAGATCAAGAAAGCCAGTGTGTTGGGGGCACCTGGGT
>NW_027818512.1:0-276 GCF_054177405.1 Leptonychotes weddellii | reverse complement strand
CCTTTTCATAAGACTAGAATACAGGACGAGTTACAAGTTTTGGTGACACCATAAAGGAAACAAATGGGAAGTGGTCATGGTCACTGCCTGATGGGGACGGGGACAGGAGCCCCTGCAGGGGGGCAGGCAAGGCCTCACCAAGGGAGCAGTGCCCCCGACACAGATGAACGGAGCAGCTCTTCCCCAGAGGGAGGCCCCCGCTCGGGGAAGGCTCGCGGCACGTGCAGGAAGCCTGAGGCAGGAAAGGGCTTGCCGTCCTTAAGGGCCAGAGGGAGG
>NW_027818511.1:0-276 GCF_054177405.1 Leptonychotes weddellii | reverse complement strand
ATTAGCATATACCATTATATTAGTTTCGGGTGTACAACATAATGATTTGATATTTGTATACACTGTGAAACGATCACGATGGTGAGTCCAGTTAACATCCACCACCATGCATAGTTACAAGTTTTTTTTTTCTTGTGATGAGAATTTTTGAGATCTACTGTCTAGCAACTTTCAGAAACACAATACGGTATTATTAACTGTAGTCACCGTGCTGTCTTTTACATCCCCACGACTTACTTATTTTACAGCTGGAAGTTGTACCCACCTAGTCTTAGT
>NW_027818510.1:0-276 GCF_054177405.1 Leptonychotes weddellii | reverse complement strand
TGCACGTGTGTTTGCCTGCCTGCGCCGCTGGGTGGGGAGCACCCTGGGGGAGGGGCTGGTCCAGGCGGGGCCCACAGACTGATCCCCTGGTGCAATTACTTAACAGACTCATTTTCCCCGTAGGAAGCTGTTGCCCCGAGCCAGCCCGGATCCACGGCTTGCAATCTGTTTTTCCTCAAGGCAGAGGGCTCTGTTCCTCGACGTCCTTTACGACTGAGCAAAACCACGACTGAGCAGGGGGGATGACAATGCTGTGCTGGGGAGTGAGAGCGAGGT
>NW_027818509.1:0-2639 GCF_054177405.1 Leptonychotes weddellii | reverse complement strand
CATGGGTGTCCATACTCCATCCACCCCCTTAACACACATCCATATTCCAGTCCTGCCCTCCATGGGCGTCCATACTCCATCCACCCCCTTAACACTCATCCATTTTCCAGTCCTGCTCTCCATGGATATTCATACTCCATCCACCCCCTTAACACACATCCATATTCCAGTCCTGCCCTCCATGGGTGTCCATACTCCATCCACCCCCTTAACACACATCCATAGTCCAGCCCTGCTCTCTGTGGACATCCATACTCCATCCATTCACTTAACACACATCCATATTCCAGCCATGCCACCCACGAGAGTCCATACTCCATCCACCCCCTTATCATACATCCATATGCTAGCCCTGCCCTCCATGGATATTCATACTCCAACCATTCACTTAACACACATCCATATTCCAGTCCTGCCCTCCATGGGCGTCCATACTCCATCCACCTCCTACAGCAGCCACATGATCACCCTGCGAGAACAGTAACGCTGTTGGGTGTGTGGTTCATGGAATAAGACACAGGCACTGAAGTGGATGCAGGCAAAGCCATTGAGGTAGAGATGTCCAGCGTCCCAGGTGTCCAGAGTAGGATCTAAGATGGAGTCCTGGTCCTTGATCTCTTAGACTCCTTGCAGGGAGAAACATGGACAGAGGAGGATCAGAACCAGGTCCTCAGAAGCATGATAGAAGACAGAAGCCCGTGGAGCCTTGGTGCTCTTGCTTGCCCTGCCATCTGGTGTTCTTTTCCAGGGTCATCACATAGCCCATGCAGTGCATAGCACCATCCCTGTTTTTCTATCCCTGGCACCTCTGATTGTCAATCACCACACTGAGTGTTGCCCAAGGCTGGGCACCACTTGCAAATACCCAAGAAGGAAAGAGCTACTTCTCTTCTACATGCTCCCTTATGACTGTAAGGGGGTACTTGTATTTGGCACCTGGGCTAGGTTTGGCTAGACTGCCTGAGCTGTAGGTATTCTGACCAACCCTTGGGGAGGGCACCACTTTTCTTTCTCAGTGCCAGGTGCTCCCTGGTGCTCAGCCTCTTGCAGGTGAGTCTTGGTGCTCAGCTTCTGCCAGATTCCCTTGGGTTTGCAGAACAGAGAATTGCAGCTACCTCATCGCCTGATGGTGCACTGAGGAAATCCCACCTCATCACTGGCTGAGCCATCCCCTCCCCTTGGGGCCCCACACCCTACATCACCTTCATGTTGAGCAGAAGTGCCATCCCTATTCCTGTAGAGATTAGCCTGGATTTCAGCATGAGTCACTGAGCCGGATGCTTAGAATGTGTTCGCCTTTCTCTAAGTATGTTCTGCTCGACTAGTTGCTTTAGGAAAGGCTCTTTTCTGGTTTGAGTATTTCCCCTTATCTTCTCCGTGAATAGCGGGGTCCATCTGGGCTGTCACTCTGTCTTACTTGTTGCAGGCTTCCCCGCGCTCCTGTTTCCATTATATACATTTTCATAAAAGAGAGTGTTTACTTGACTTCCCTCCTTGTCGTTCTTATAAACAAACTCCGGCACTCGGTGTCTACCGAGAGGGAAGAAGCGCTTATCTCTGCTTCCTTACAAAAAGCCTGGAGACGCTTTGCTTTGTGTGCAGAAGGCTTATTTTGTTTGTCTCTTCGGAGGCATAACAGGTCTCCATAAGCATTAGTTTCTGTTGCCTCTAACCCTTAATTCCTGCCCCGTCGGGGTGGGGTCGGAGCTCCTGAAGAGGGATTATGTAGAAACTTTTCTCTTTCATCACTGCAGTGGGCCCCAAAACTATGTGTGCAATTCTTGGCTGCTTTCCCAGTAACGTGTGCTCTGTGTCCCAACCAGGGAGGATCCCAGTGGAAGCCACTTGGTCTTCCTCTACTAGCCCTTTGGAGATTCACCGCTATCGCTCTTGTTTCCCATGTATTCCCTCCCTCTTACCTTCTTTATTATTATTATTATTATTCTTTAAGACATTCCCCAGACCACCTTTCCTGCAGACTGTGCATCTAGATCTTTCTTGCATTATAGTGCCTTTCGTGAAATCAGTAGAAACATGTGTTCATCTACCTTACATGCTCCCTTCCCTTTGGCATACCAGAGGAGGAATGTCTGAAGCTAATTGCCTCCATTTATACATCTTTATGAATCCAATAATATCAGAGTTAAACTCTACTAAGAAGTATTGGACAAGCCACTAGTGATTTAGATGTCCATGTTCTGCTTGGTCCCAAGATTAATTTTTTTTAAACAATTTTATTTTGTTTTATTTTATTATGTTATGTTAATCACCATACATTACATCATTAGTTTTTGATGTAGTGTTCCATGATTCATTGTTTGCCTATAATACCCAGTGCTCCATGCAGAACGTGGCCTCTTTAATATCCATCACCAGACTAACACATCCCCCCATCCCCCTCCCCTCTAGAACCCTCAGTTTGTTTCTCAGAGTCCATAGTCTCTCATGGTTCGTCTCCCCCTCCCCTTCATTTTTCCCTTCCTAATATGTTCTTTTTTTTAACATATAATGTATTATTTGTTTTAGAGGTACAGATCTGTGATTCAACAGTCTTACACAATTCACAGCACTCACCATAGCACATACCCTCCCCAGTGTCCATCACCCAGCCACCCCATCCCTCCCACCCCCCACCACTC
>NW_027818508.1:0-276 GCF_054177405.1 Leptonychotes weddellii | reverse complement strand
CTCCCTCTCCCACTCCCCCTGCTTGTGTTCCCTCTCTCGCTGTGTCTCTCTCTGTCAAAATAAATAAATAAAATCTTAAAAAAAAAAAAAAGACTATACAGATGGGTTCGAAGGAAATCAAGGAAGTCAGCAGGAGTAGAAAGAACAAGGGGAGAACAGGAGATAAGGGAGACTAGCTGGGAGCAAGTCATATAGGCTGTAATAAGGACTTTGGCATTTGAGCTGAGAGAGGTTGCAAACAGGCTCCCAGCAGAGGAGTGACTTAATATGTATTTG
>NW_027818507.1:0-276 GCF_054177405.1 Leptonychotes weddellii | reverse complement strand
TATTTAGATAATCAAGTACATCAAGAAAAACTCAACTCACTGGAGTTCACAATGTGGTAACAACCCACCAAATCTTTTTCATCCCATTTCGGGGGAAATCAGCTAGAAGACATACATGGTCCCTTCTTTTCTGAGCTATGGCCTGACCATGTGACTGACATCCAGTTAATGGAAGTGAGTGGAAGTCATGGTTTCCTCCTAAACTGGAAACAAGTCAAATGTCCATCAGCAGGGGAGTGGATAAGTAACCAGACACTCACACCGTGAAACATTACT
>NW_027818506.1:0-276 GCF_054177405.1 Leptonychotes weddellii | reverse complement strand
TATTTCTTTTTTATTTTTATTTATTTATTTATTTATTTATTTTATTTTATTTTTTTAAAGATTTTATTTATTTATTTGAGAGAGAGTGAGAGAGAGAGAGAGCACAAGAGGGGGGAGCCGGAGAGGGAGAAGCAGACTCCCCGCCAAGCAGGGAGCCTGATGCGGGACTCGATCCTGGGACTCCAGGATCATGTCCTGAGCCGAAGGCAGTCGCTTAACCAACTGAGGCACCCAGGCGCCCTCTCTATTTCTTTTTTTAAAAAGTTTTATTGAGAG
>NW_027818505.1:0-276 GCF_054177405.1 Leptonychotes weddellii | reverse complement strand
TGTTATACGCAAACAATGAATCATGGAACACTACATCAAAAACTAATGATGTAATGTATGGTGATTAACATAACATTATAAAATATTTGCATTTAACATTTAGCAATATATAAAAAGAATTGTACACCATATCCAAGGAATTCCAGGAATGCAAGGCTGGTTCACTATTTGAAAATAAATCAATATGACCCATCAAATTAACAGGCTAAAGAAGAAAAATCACATGAGTATATAAATTGAAGCAGAAAAGGCATTTGACAAAATTCTACACCCAGT
>NW_027818504.1:0-276 GCF_054177405.1 Leptonychotes weddellii | reverse complement strand
TTTTTTTTTTTAAAGATTTTATTTATTTTTTTGACAGAGAGAGACATAGCGAGAGCAGGAACACAAGCAGGGGGAGCGGGAGAGGGAGAAGCAGGCTTCCCGCAGAGCAGGGAGCCCGATGTGGGACTCGATCCCAGGACCCTGGGATCATGACCTGAGCCGAAGGCAGACGCTTAACGACTGAGCCACCCAGGCGCCCACAGCCCTACACTACTAATTAAGCCAGATTTTCTGCTACCCAGACCATAGGGGACAAAATCAGGAACCCACTTCCAC
>NW_027818503.1:0-276 GCF_054177405.1 Leptonychotes weddellii | reverse complement strand
ACTGAGATGTGGGAAGATGAAGCAAAATTTTATTTATAATTATTTCAAGAATAAGAACTTGAGTTCTTATTCAATATATACATATTTGATATGTAGATTGACAACAGAATATTTATGGGTGCACATACACAATGTAAAATAAACCTATGCATGTTAGGGGATATGTGCTCAGAAATTTTTTTTTTTAGCTTTTTTTTTTAAATTTTTTTATTCTTATGTTAATCCCCATACATTACATCATTAGTTTTAGATGTAGTGTTCCATAATTCATTGTTT
>NW_027818502.1:0-276 GCF_054177405.1 Leptonychotes weddellii | reverse complement strand
TTAAGTGTCTGAAAAGCAGGGTCCGTGCATGCCTGGTGTCTTCGTGAATGCAACAGAAGAGAGGCTCCCCCAGCTTTCTCAGAGTTGCTGTTTCAGTGGGATGAGGGACCCGGGCACTTGTGGGACAGGACGCCCATGTATTCCTGGGTGCCCAGACTGGGAAGGGGACAGTGTCTGTCAGCTCTTGCCACAGAATGCTGTGTAAGGAGTCACCCTGAACAGTGGCCTAAAACAGGAGCCTTGTGTCCTCACAGGGCTGCCGATCGGCTAAGGGCC
>NW_027818501.1:0-276 GCF_054177405.1 Leptonychotes weddellii | reverse complement strand
GGGTGTGTGATTTGGATCAAGGTCTTTAATCACCTCCATAAGCCTCAGTTTCCTTATCTGTTAAAAAGGGTAGCAATAGTATAGTATAGTACTTGGATTCGTAGGGGATCAGGAAGATTAAATGAAATAATAGAGAAAGTGCAGTGACCAACATACAAAAAAGTTCTAAATAAATTTTATCTATGTGATTTTTTTTTTTTTACATAAATACATTTGTCTTCATCTTGAAGGAAAAAAGGAAGTGGTTGAATGGTGTGGTGACGGAAGTGCTGGCTG
>NW_027818500.1:0-276 GCF_054177405.1 Leptonychotes weddellii | reverse complement strand
TCCTTTTTTTTTTTTTTTTTAAAGATTTTATTTATTTGACAGAGAGAGATACAGCGAGAGAGGGAACACAAGCAGCGGGAGCGGGAGAGGGAGAAGCAGGCTTCCTGCGGAGCAGGGAGCCCGATGCGGGGCTCGATCCCAGGACCCTGGGATCACGACCTGAGCCGAAGGCAGACGCTTAACGACTGAGCCATCCAGGCGCCCCGAGAGCATTTGTCCTTAACTGCCTGGACAGCTTAAGAAACACCGGTCATGTGGTGAGGGTCAGCCTGCTCC
>NW_027818499.1:0-276 GCF_054177405.1 Leptonychotes weddellii | reverse complement strand
GTTTTTGGTAGGTTTTCATGGATAGCCATATTGTCTATAAGTAAAGAGTTTTATTTTTTTCCTTTCCAATTTGTATGCCTTTTATTTCTTTTTCTTGCCTTTCTGCACTGGCTATCACCTCCAATACAATGTTTAATGGAAGTGATGAGAGTAGACATCTTTGCCTTAGTTCTGATTTTAGGAAGAAAGCACTTAATCTGTCACCATGATATTAGCTCTAGATTTTTCATAGATGCCCTTTATTAGGTTAGGGAAGTTTCCTTCTCTTCCTAGTAT
>NW_027818498.1:0-2639 GCF_054177405.1 Leptonychotes weddellii | reverse complement strand
TGTGAATTGTGCAAGACTGTTGAACCACAGATCTGTACCTCTGAAACAAATAATGCAATATATGTTAAGAAAAAAAAAAAGAAGAAGATAGCAGGAGGGGAAGAATGAAGGGGGGAAATCGGAGGGGGAGACAAACCATGAGAGATGATGGACTCTGAAAAACAAACTGAGGGTTCTAGAGGGGAGGGGGGTGGGAGGATGGGTTAGCCTGGTGATGGGTATTAAAGAGGGCACGTTCTGCATGGAGCACTGGGTGTTATGCACAAACAATGAATCATGGAACACTACATCAAAAACTAATGATGTAATGTATGGTGATTAATATAACAATAAAAAATTTAAAAAAAAAGAAAAAAATTATTTTTTTTTAAAGATTGTTTATTTATTTATTTATTTATTTATTTATTTATTTGAGAGGGCACAAGCAGGGGAAGGGGCAGGCAGAGGGAGAGGGAGAAGCAGGCTTCCCACGGAGCAGCGAGCCTGATGCGGGGCTCCATCCCAGGAACCTGGGATCGTGACCTGAGCCGAAGGCAGACGCTTAACGGACTGAGCCACCCAGGCGCCTCTATTAAAATTATTTTTAAAAGATGTTTTCAAGTTGTTGAATCAGGAGATTTGGCTCTTGGTCTTGACTCCTGTGCTATGTGGCTCTGTGATCTTTGCACCTTGACCAAGCACCATACCATGGCCCATTATTTTTACATATTAATACTCTACCAAAAGGCATGCCCCCTGACAGCAGACACTCTGTGATGGCCGTCTTTGTACCCTGGTACTCCCAACAGTACTCACATGGTGGGTGTTTAGTAAATAATTACAAAATGAGTAAATTATCTTGGGGGTCTTAGCTTTTACACGAATCATCCTTATCATCTGTAGTGTAACAATGTAGATTCAGATAATATCTAAGACATAGATCTACAACCTCTTATCTGAAGTCCTGAAATCTGTTAAGCTGGGGAAACAGAACATTTTGTTTATAATTCACTTGGCAGTAATATCAGACCCGGCCTAAACTTATTAGACTACAAACCTCATCTGAAGAGACACAAGGGTACTTGTAATCTTTGTTTATCATACTTAAAGTAAATATTAATATATTTCACTTGAGAAATATTTATGTATTTTGGGTTGCTGCCCCAGACTCCATCAGGAATGTTACTAAAACATTTCTGATTTCCATTATACATCCGGTCTCCTTTGGATAAGGGAGCATGACCTGTGCTTTCTATTGGGGACCTTGATTTTGTGTCTCTTTCCAGTCTTGAACCCCTCAAGTGAATCGTTCCTAATCTTTATTCCCCAAGGATGGAGGAAATAAGAATCCGACCAGGCAGAGCTTTGGATCTTTATGGTGCCACATTTTAGTAGTGGGGAGGATTTTTTTTTTTTTTTTTCAGCTAGGTATTACTTTGGTGGCTTTAGGTTATATCATAAGTTTTTGCTTTTTTTTTTCAGTGTTATCTTGATCCAGGTTTGGGGTCTGGGCTAGATGCTGATCAGATCTCCTTTTTGAGCAGCTGAGTAGGTCCACATCCCAGCCAGTTCCTTATCCTTTATTGGTGCTCACACTGAAGCCACTATGCACTTTCCCTAATTGTCCTAGAGCCAGGTACCTGACAACTAGGGACAACTCTTAGGCCCTGGAGCCTGTGAAATTATTCATATTAACCAATCCACAGGAAGCTCATGAAATTTAGCTAATCCTGCCCCACTTGATATACAAAAGCTGCTCCTACAACTCCAGCTAGCTGTTACTCTGGCCTTGGCAACAACCCCTCATGTGGCCCTGCCCTGCCTGGCAGCCTCCTCCCATGTGGAGCTGTAAGTAACAGAGCACTGCCTTTCATCAACCCAAGACTCGATCTGCTGTGTCCCACCATCAAAGAGTCTTCAAATCTTATAAAATCTAGGGGTTAGAACTGCCATCCCTGCTTCCTATCCTAGGCAAGCAGACGTGGTGCCAATGGAGACTGAGTCTCTCCTCCCTTTGCTTCTCTTCCTCTCCTCACAGCCATCTTCCACTGAGCAAACCTAACCATGGGATTCCAGGATGAGAGGAGAGATGGGAAAGGCTGTTCAGGCTAGTGGTGCCCAGTGCCAACAGCACACAAAAGTCACCTGGTCTGTTTTTAAGAAGTTATTAAATCTGAGACCCTAATCTAGACCACGTAAATTAGAATCTGTGGAGTGAGACTATGGTGGCAGAATTTTTTTTGAAGTTTCATCAGGTGATTCTAATATGCAGCCAGATGTGAGAGGTGTGACTTTAGGCCTTGATTCCACAGCCTCTTCATGTAGCTAAATGTTGAGTCTGGCTCCCTCAGCCCAAAACATGAAAGGGAAGGGGAATAATTAGGTAGAGTTCACACAGACCTTGTTCTCAGGCTTTGCCCCATCACAATACCAGAAAAACCTCACCCTGATACTCAGCACCTACTAACTGTAATGATTATATCAATGTAACATTCAATAGTAGATAATCACCTCATTGTTTTCTCTTTTTATTTTATTTTATTTTTTTATTATGTTATGTTAATCACCATACATTACATCATTAGTTTTTGATGTAGTGTTCCATGATTCATTGTTTGTGTATAACACCCAGTGCTCCATGCAGAACGTGCCCTCTTTAA
>NW_027818497.1:0-276 GCF_054177405.1 Leptonychotes weddellii | reverse complement strand
CTTCCGCGAGTCAGAGCAGAAGAGACCATTTCCAACCCTCTGCCTCAGAGCAGAGAGACGTCAGTCTGTTCTTCAGTGAGCTCTCCAGGCCACACTGTCTCTGTTTCTGTCCGTGCTGCTATAAACTGCAGCGTCCTGGGTTGTGCACCCCTCCGCAGCGCTCCCAGTCCTGCCTCCAGGTCGGGGCAGTCTCTGCCCTTTGTGCTTCTAAAACTGCCAGCCGCTCCCAGTACACGCGTGCTCAACTCCGCCGCTTGGGGTTTCCACCCCCGGGGG
>NW_027818496.1:0-276 GCF_054177405.1 Leptonychotes weddellii | reverse complement strand
TTTTCTCTGACTTATTTCACATAACATAATACTTTCTGGGTCCATCCATGTTGTCACAAATGGCAAGATTTCATTCTTTTTTCATGGCTGAGTAATATTCCATTGCATATACATGCCATATCTTCTTTGTATCTTCTTTCTTAACAAAAGGAGTGTTCTTCCCATACCTTTCTGAATTCTCCTTGGAGTCAAAGACAAGGCAGTTTCTCCCTTTATGATCACCCAACGGGATCCAATAGGACCATTCCTTAAGACTATGGATCAGAAATGGGGATG
>NW_027818495.1:0-276 GCF_054177405.1 Leptonychotes weddellii | reverse complement strand
TGTCGGGCTCTGTGCTGGGCGTGGAGTCTGCTTGAGATTCTCCCTCTCCCTCTGCCTCTGTCCCTCTCCCCTCTCTAAAAAAAAAAAGGTCTTGAAGAGAGATCTGAACACTCATGTTCACAGCATTATTCACAATAGCCAAGGGGTGGAAGCAGCCCCAGCATCTACTGACAGGTGAATGGATAAACAAGACGTGGTCCGTCCACACCATGGATCATTATTCAGCCTTGAAAAGGAAGGAATCGCGACACCTGCTACAACGTGGATGAAGCTGGA
>NW_027818494.1:0-276 GCF_054177405.1 Leptonychotes weddellii | reverse complement strand
ATGAATACCAAGTGGTCAAGGGAGTGAAATGTACCAGATTTTCAGCTATTTATGGTCCCAGCTCCAAACCTGGGAATCTTCAAACTGTATTTGTCAGATGGCTCTCTGTTGGGTTCAGCCAACAGGAGATACTAGAGGGTACTGGAAAGGCTGATGAATGAAGGGATTTCTTCCTATGTATTTGCTTCTTTTTTTTTTTAAATTTTTTTATTGTTATGTTAATCCCCATACATTACATCATTAGTTTTAGATGTAGTGTTCCATGATTCATTGTTT
>NW_027818493.1:0-276 GCF_054177405.1 Leptonychotes weddellii | reverse complement strand
TCTCTTGCTGCTACTGCAAAGGCCTTAATAACAACCAGCTGAGTGAGGAACAGAGTCCAGACTTGGAAAATGGACAAAACTTCCCACTGGTGAGGTCCTGCTGCCACAGCAGAACCCCATGCTATACGGGCTCCGTGTGAGGGGTGGGACCTGGGGTTGGAGGCCGTTTTGCTCTGCCCCTTGGAGGTGACCAGGCTTCTGCTAGTTTGCTAGGGCACATCAGAGATGAACACAGTAAGGGAATTTAAAATGGAGAGTCTAGAGTACAGTTTGCAT
>NW_027818492.1:0-276 GCF_054177405.1 Leptonychotes weddellii | reverse complement strand
CATCATTTAATTAATTCATATTTTTCTTTAAGCCAGCTCACTTTTGTTTTGCTTAAATATATTTATTATTATTATTATTTTTTTTTTTAAAGATTTTATTTATTTATTTGAGACAGAGAGAATGAGAGACAGAGAGCATGAGAGGGAGGAGGGTCAGAGGGAGAAGCAGACTCCCTGCCGAGCAGGGAGCCCGATGCGGAACTCGATCCCGGGACTCCAGGATCATGACCTGAGCCGAAGGCAGTCGCTTAGCCAACTGAGCCACCCAGGCGCCCT
>NW_027818491.1:0-276 GCF_054177405.1 Leptonychotes weddellii | reverse complement strand
CCCAAGCTTAGAGTTCAGAGACTAAACAGGTCAGTGGAATGGGGACCAAGAGACCGTGAGTATGCAGTGGGGCCCAGTATGTGGATAGAGATAAGAGAGGAGGTCTTTTTTTTTTTTTTTTTTGATGTTGATGGGGTGGAAGTTGGTAGCTTTGACACTGGAATACTTAGAGATTAGCAGAGAAGTCCAGTAGTCAGTTCTGATCCCAGCCCGATCTTGAAGGGCTTTCTATTCAAGGCCAGGTTGGTCTGGGGCCACCATCAGCCTCAAGGAGCT
>NW_027818490.1:0-276 GCF_054177405.1 Leptonychotes weddellii | reverse complement strand
GATGTGTCTGAGGTCTGTACCCTCATAGAATTTAACAATCTACCTGCTATTTGAATGTCAGACTTATTCCATCATTTCATCTTATCCATCTCTGTATGCCCAGATACAGAATCCTGTACACAGAAGATGCTCAACAGCTCTTGTCAAGTGAATGGGTCTACTCGACATGATCCCCTACAGTCCAGCCCCAGTGAGCTTTGTAATAATCCCTGAGAGTTTCCATGACTCCTGAGACCTTTTTTTTTTTTTTTTAAAGATTTTATTTATTTGACAGAG
>NW_027818489.1:0-276 GCF_054177405.1 Leptonychotes weddellii | reverse complement strand
CGCATGGGCCCTGGAGTCAGATGACCTCGCCTTGCCCGTGGACTTGCCTGTGACCCTGGGCAGTTACTTAGCCTTTTGGCTTCCCTCATCTGCAGAATGGGGAGGATCGAGAATAAATAGTACCCACCTCATGGGATCGTTCCGAGGATCGAAAGAGAGGATGCGTGCCCATATTAACTATGCAGTAAGTGCTGACTGCTGTGTTTCGTCGTCGCAGCTCTGAGCCCCTAGTAGGGCTGCATAAAGACTTTGGGGTAGCAAAGAGAGGGGCCTTGG
>NW_027818488.1:0-276 GCF_054177405.1 Leptonychotes weddellii | reverse complement strand
TTTTGGTGGAGGGATAGACACATATATCACTGGAACAGAAAAGTACACAGAAACAGACCTGCACAAATATGCCCCAGTGATTTTTGACAAATGCACAAAAACAGTTCAGTGGAGGAAAGACAGCCTTCTTCAAATGGTCCTGGAGAAATTGGACATTCACGGGGGAAAAAAAGTACTTTGTCCTAAGCCCTACACAGCATACAAAAAAAAATTTTTTTTTAATTTTATTATGTTATGTTAATCAACATACATTGCATCATTAGTTTTTTGTTTTTT
>NW_027818487.1:0-2639 GCF_054177405.1 Leptonychotes weddellii | reverse complement strand
TGGATGGAACTAGAGGGTATTATGCTAAGAGAAATAAGTCAATCAGAGAAAGACAAGTATCATATGACCTCACTGATATGAGGAATTCTTAATCTCAGGAAACAAACTGAGGGTTGCTGGAGTGGTAGGGGGTGGGAGGGAAGGGGTGGCTGGGTGATAGACATTGGGGAGGGTGTGTGCTACGGTGAGCGCTGTGAATTGTGTAAGACTGTTGAATCACAGACCTGTATCTCTGAAACAAATAATACATTATATGTTTAAAAAAAAAAAAAAAAAGAAGATAGCAGGAAGGAAAAAATGAAGGGGGGAAATCAGAGGGGGAGACGAACCATGAGAGACTATGGGCTCTGAGAAACAAACTAAGGGTTCTAGAAGGGAGGGGGGTAGGGGGATGGGTTAGCCTGGTGATGGGTATTAAAGAGGGCACATACTGAATGGAGCACTGGGTGTTATATGCAAACAATGAATCACAGAACACTACACCAAAAACTAATGATGTAATGTATGGTGACTAACATAACATAATAAAATAAAATTTAAAAAAAAGAATTTTAATTTCCATAATATCCTTTACTTTATCCCATTTTATATGCACAACAGACTCAGAATAACATTACTAATATCATTACCAATATAGAGAATGGTTAACTTATTAGCATATGTTTTCTTCATATTCACCAATATTTTTCTTAGTTATACTATAAAATTATGAGATAGTTATTATGTAGTATTCTTTTTCTTTTGGCCATCAGTTAGTCCTAGTTCTATAAGAAACTATAACTTTTCTGTTCATCACTAGTCCTTAAATTGATGCCTTTTTAATAATTTTGATTGTCTAAAGTGATTTTTAAGATTTAAGATCCTCTAGAAAAAAATGTGGGCCAAGGATTTCGCAACTGGCAAAACTGATTTTTTTAAAGATTTTATTTATTTATTTTTGAGAGAGAGCAAAAGCAGGAGTGTGCGCAAGGGAGCGCACAGAGGGAGAGGGAGAGGGAGAAGCAGGCTCCCCGCGGAGCAGGGAGCCCAATGGGAGTAGGGAGCCCAATGCAGGGCTCCATCCAGACCCTGGGATCATGACCTGAGCCGAAGGCAGATGCTTAACTGACTGAGCCACCCAGGCGCCCCAGCAAAACTGATTTTTGAAGGCAAAAAACTACCAACATGCAAGAGCAAAGCAACACTGTTCACGTGAGCCCTTCCAGAAGAACCTACTGGAAAATGAGGTTCAGGTGCTTTTGTCAAATTGGTTCCCTATACTTTGCATTGAAAACATTAGTTATTTGGGGGTTCTTGTCCTTTCTTTACAACTGCTATCCCAGTTGTTTCTTTTTGCTTTCTTTCACACTAATGTCAATACCATGCAGGTCTTGTGGCTGTTTGGATTTACTTGTTTTTTGGATTTCTTGGAGCTATCTGGTAATGTGGTTTTTTGGTAAATGATGCCATGGGTTTTTGGTTTTAACTATTTATCTGGTTTCTATTGAGGATTTGGAGACACTGAAAAATTATGCTTCTATTGCTACTGTGATTTTTTTCTAGGTTTATAATTTAAAGGAACACCCTGGTTACCCAGTGGCCAACAGACTGTAGTAAGGAAAAGCAGAAGCAGTGTAAGACTAATTAGGAGGCTACTACAATAATCCAGATGAGAGATGATAATAGGTTAGACTAGAGTAGTTACTATGGAGGTAATGAATAGTGGTCAGATTCTGAATATATTTTAAAGATAGAGCCAACAGAATTTGTTGATGGACCAAAAGTGAAGTGAAAAGAAAGAGAGAATAACTTTAAAGATTTTAATCTCAAAGGATGGACTTACTATTTCCTAAAGATGAGCAAAAAATATGAGGGGTAAAGTTTGGGAGTAAATTTCAGGAGTTTAATTTTGCACATGCTCACCTGAGGGGTCCAACTGAACAGATATCCATGTGGAAATACTAAGCAGGAAGATGGATATATGAGTCTGGAGTTCTGAGGAGAGGGCTGGGTTGGAGTCATATATTTAAAATCCATCAGTGACTAAATGTTTAGAGTCATAAAACTGAGTAAGATTGACAAGGGAATAATTCTGCATTTGAATTCTCAGGACAAAGGCATGTTAATGTTGGAGGTCAAGGAGACAAGAAAGAACCAAGGAAAAGATACTGAAAAAGAGCAGCCAGTCAAGTAAGAAGAGAATACAGAGAAAGTTCTATAATAGGTTGTTACATTAAAGGCCCCCCCCTAGGGGCGCCTGGGTGGCTCAGTCATTAGGTGTCTGCCTTCTGCTCAGGTCATGATCCCAGGGTCCTGGGATTGAGCCCCGCATCAGACTTCCTGCTCTGCAGGAAGCCTACTTCTCCCTCTCCCCGTCCCCCTGCTTGTGTTCCCTCTCTAGCTGTCTCTCTCTCTGTTAAATAAATAAAATCTCGGGCGCCTGGGTGGCTCAGATGGTTAAGCATCTGCCTTCGGCTCAGGTCATGATCCCAGGTTTCTGGGATGGAGCCCGACATCGGGCTCCCTGCTCGGCGGGGAGCCTGCTTCTCCCCCCCCCTCTGCTTCTCCCCTGCTCATGCTCTCTCTCTGTGTCTCGAATTAAAAAAAAAAAAACAAAAAAAGACTTTACAAAAAATAAATAAATAAATAAAATCTTAAAA
>NW_027818486.1:0-276 GCF_054177405.1 Leptonychotes weddellii | reverse complement strand
TGCTATTAATGAAATATGATACCTGTAGATGACAAAATACTTCACAGCAATTAAAATGCTGTCTTAAAATATTACACGAGATAAGAAATCAGTCAGGATAGAATGTCAAGGGAAGGATGCATGTAGCTTGATGGTAAAAAAGAGAGACATTATTTGTATGTGTAAAAAGCATGGCCAATGGTGATCTTCTCATGGAGGATTTACGAACAAGTATTATTTTGTTTTTTATACCATTTTTCTTTTACAAATGGTGTACAATGACTCAGTGTTAGCTGT
>NW_027818485.1:0-276 GCF_054177405.1 Leptonychotes weddellii | reverse complement strand
TGAGATCATATGATACATGTCTTTCTCTTTTTGACTTATTTCACTCAACATGATATCCTCCAGTTCCATCCACGTCGTTGCAAATGACAAGATCTCATTCCCAAAAGAGAAGTTTTTAATATGATATGACTAGGGACAATCATAGCATCATTAGAATAAATGCATAACCTCCTTTATGGTGATTTCCTTGAAGAGTTCTGTGTTCCTGTGGCTGTCTGAGTTGTGATATGCTTGTTCAAGAAGAGTCACGCCTGGTAGATTCAGAACAGACTGCAG
>NW_027818484.1:0-276 GCF_054177405.1 Leptonychotes weddellii | reverse complement strand
TCCCTATATTGTCTTTCCATTTTATTTCTTTCATTGTTATTTATCTTGTTTAAGTCATTTATTCTGAAAAAAAAAATGTTAAGTCTATCTATTTTCTCTTGTGAAGAGTTTTGAATGTATCTTGTAAGTTTTATATAATTTGTTAATAATTTAACAATTCAGTTTTGATTTCCTCTTTGACACAATGGTTATGGAAAAAGTGTTTGTTCTTTGATTGGTTACAATCTTTTTAAAAATAATCTTTGCATCATTAGGGCCCCTGGCTGGCTGAGTCAG
>NW_027818483.1:0-276 GCF_054177405.1 Leptonychotes weddellii | reverse complement strand
CAAAGCATGCATCAAAGCTAGAGAAGACAACACAGCATACATGGGAGAGAAAGTTGGTGGGGGGGCTCACCCCTTAAGTCTAAATTTATGGTTTATATATCCTGAATTCAGCAGAGTATGCTTATGTGGCCATGTTGGTACAGCTACTTTGTCACAGAGTGATCTTGATGCAGTCATTTGTTTTTTTTTGTTTTGTTTTTTTTTTTTTATTATGTTATGTTAATCACCATACATTAAATCATTAGTTTTTGATGTAGTGTTCCATGATTCATTGTT
>NW_027818482.1:0-276 GCF_054177405.1 Leptonychotes weddellii | reverse complement strand
GTCTACATCTGTGCTAGGGGGCCCCTGGGGGGGGACTGTGGCTGTGTCTGAGTCTGCCTGCCCGGGAAAGGCGCATCAGACAGGCATCTGCACACAGTGGGTCCACGGACTGTCTCAGCAGCACCCTATGGGCACCGGGAGCATGGCTGAAGAGGGAGCATCACTGCAGAGGGAGAAGCTGGGAGCATGGCTGCAGAGGGAGCATCACTGCAGAGGGAGAAGCTGGGAGCATGGCTGCAGAGGAAGGATCACTGCAGAGGGAGAAGCTGGGAGCAT
>NW_027818481.1:0-276 GCF_054177405.1 Leptonychotes weddellii | reverse complement strand
TACGCGGGTGCACTCCACCCGTGACGCTGCGTGAGCAGTGGTTCGCGCATTTTCGTTGCAGGCTACTATTCCATCGCGACACCGAATTTATCCTGTCTTCTGTTGATGGCCGTTGGGGCTTTTTCTGATTTTCAGGTATGACAAACACTACTGTGATAAACATTCTTTTTTTTTTTTTTTGTTATATAAATTTTTTTTTTTAAAGATTATTTATTTATTTATTTATTTGAGAGAGAGAATGAGAGAGAGAGAGAGAGAGCACATGAGAGTGGGGAG
>NW_027818480.1:0-276 GCF_054177405.1 Leptonychotes weddellii | reverse complement strand
TGGTTTGATCCCTATCCAGCTGAATTCCTGAGAGGAGATGAAATCCAGGTCTCCTACTCCTCCGCCATCTTGCTCTCCCCCCCCTCCTAGTATCTGTTTCTATGAATTTGATTACTCTAGGTTCCTCGTATAAACGGAATCATATATTATTTCTATTTTATCACTTAACATAATGTCCTCAAGTTGCATTCATGTTATACCATATGACAGGATTTTTCAACAAAACTAAGAGTTGTTTTTTGAAAAGATCAACAAATTTGACAAATCCTTAGCTAG
>NW_027818479.1:0-276 GCF_054177405.1 Leptonychotes weddellii | reverse complement strand
GAGAGACAGAGAGAGCACAAACGGGGAGAGGCAGAGGGAGACGGAGAAGCAGACTCCCGGCGAGCTGGGAGCCCGACGTGGGGCTCGATCCCAGGACCTGGAGACCGTGACCCAAGCCGAAGGCAGACACCCAACCATCTGAGCCACCCGGGTGCCCCCTCTCCTTTTTTTAGGTGTCTGACTCTTAATCTCAGCTCAGGTTTCAATCTCAGGGTCTTGAGTTCAAGCCCAGCACGGAGCCTACTTAAAGAAATAATAATTAATTAATTAATTAAT
>NW_027818478.1:0-276 GCF_054177405.1 Leptonychotes weddellii | reverse complement strand
TCTGGGCTCAGGGATGAGGCTGGGCAGGGGCCTTGGGGTCGGCAGCATCTCTGAGCTAAGCCCTGGGTGGGGGTGACTGGGAAGAGGGGGCTGGTGGCCCCTGGGGACAGGCCCGGGGGTCGGGGTGCCCAGCGGGGGTCCTGGGCCAGGGCAGCAGGAAGGAAGCCAGAGGGGCAGGACTCCACACCCTGGGCTGGGAGTCAGAGCCTGGGTGGGTTCTGATTCCGGGGCTGGACCCTGGTAAAACATTGGCTTTATTGTCTAAATGCAAGACCT
>NW_027818477.1:0-276 GCF_054177405.1 Leptonychotes weddellii | reverse complement strand
CTCCCTCTGGCCCTTAAGGACGGCAAGCCCTTTCCTGCCTCAGGCTTCCTGCACGTGCCGCGAGCCTTCCCCGAGCGGGGGGCCTCCCTCTGGGGAAGAGCTGCTCCGTTCATCTGTGTCGGGGGCACTGCTCCCTTGGTGAGGCCTTGCCTGCCCCCCTGCAGGGGCTCCTGTCCCCGTCCCCATCAGGCAGTGACCATGACCACTTCCCATTTGTTTCCTTTATGGTGTCACCAAAACTTGTAACTCGTCCTGTATTCTAGTCTTATGAAAAGG
>NW_027818476.1:0-2639 GCF_054177405.1 Leptonychotes weddellii | reverse complement strand
GACCCCGTTAGATACTAGATTTTTAAAAAAATTCCAACCTGGTTTTTTAAAAAATATATTGTATGTAATTCAGGTGAGAACCCTTGCATTCTTTCTACTCATCATCATATATTGGAACATTGTTTGGTAGTTAGTAAATAACTCTGGACTATTTCAGTGTGAATCTGGTAAGGGTGCCCATGATCTTAACAGTCACAACTTAGTTTAGTAAGTTAGTGTAATATTCCACAGGGTCTCTTCTTCCTTCATGTCATTTGTCTACTTAGTGAGGTGTCAGCTCCAAAGGAGATGTCCCTTCAGGTCCCTCAGGTCCACTGTATGAACATATTGAAGGTGGGCTGGATTGACTCTGAACTTTGTTCCAGTAGAACTGATCTATTCATGGTAAGTTAATATGCTCAGAGCTTACTTCTGTAGCTGATCCTCTTTCAAAGTGTTCAGTACCAAATCTCTGTGTTTATCATTTTATATGTTTAAAATATTTCCCCATTGATGGGGCACCTGGGTGGCTCAGTCAGCTAGGTGGGCCTCTGCCTTCCACTCAGGTCATGATCCTGGGATCCTGAGATCTAGCCCCATCTTGGGCTCCCTCCTCAGCGGGGAGTCTGCTTCTCCCTCTCCCTCCCTCTTCTTGCTTGCTCTCTCTCTCATATAAGTAAGTGGAATCTTTAAAAATAAATAAATAAGATATTTCCCCATTGATTAAAACAACAAAAGAAGTTTCTTTTGCTCAGGCATATTTTGGATGATCCTGGAATTTTTCTTTTTTTTTTTTTTTAAAGATTTTATTTATTTATTTGAGAGAGAATGAGAGACAGAGAGCATGAGAAGGAGGAAGGTCAGAGGGAGAAGCAGACTCCCCGCTGAGCAGGGAGCCCGATGCGGGACTCGATCCCGGGACTCCAGGATCATGACCTGAGCCGAAGGCAGTCGCTTAACCAACTGAGCCACCCAGGCGCCCTGGAATTTTTCTTTTTTAATGTTATTTTTTATTTTAAGGAGTGCACTTTATTTATATTTATTTACTTACTTACTTAACTTACTTATTTAAGTGAGCTCCACACCCAGTGTGGGGCTTGATCTCCCAATCCTGAGATGGAGTCTCATGCTGTACCTACTGAGCCAGCCAGGCACCCTGATCTTTGAATTTTTGAAAAGGAGTTGAGATGATAAGGATAAAGACAAAGTGCCCCATGCTTCATTTAGGCCACCCTTTCAAAATTCCAGTTACATGCAGTTCTCACTGAACTCAGATGTTCTCAAGGTAACTTGTGAAAAGGCTTCCCTCTTAGGCCTCAGTCATGGAGATGAAGTACAAGAGCAGGAAATCTGAGTGACCATGATCCCTAAAGTGATTGAAATTTTGCATGTGTGTCTGTGTGGCATTTTTCTGCTGGAGGGTTACCAGTTGTAATTAGAAGATTAAGTTGGTCCTAGCCCAACAACAACAAAAAATACTGTGAGGAAAGAGGCAAGGCGTAGCTCAGAGCCAGAGAATAAATTTACATAGAGTAAATCTGAAGTCAGATCATGTCAGTTCCCAGCATTTAATTCTCCATTGGCTTCCCATCACCCGCATGAAAAAAATCCAGACTCCTGGGTATGACAGTGGAAAGCAAGACAACAAAAGAAAAATAGGTAAATGGTAAAAAAGTAGGCAAAAGACCACAATAGACATTTCTTCAGAGAAGATACACAGATGGATGGCCAATAAGCTCATGCAAACATGCTCAATGATCCTAATCATTAGGGGACTGCACATCAAAACCAAAGGGCGATACTGCTTCATACCCAGTTGTGTGACTATATTCAAAAAAGGGGTATGGCTCAGAAAAGAACAAGCCCTGGAGAATGGGGTGTAACTAAAAGTATTGTGCACTGCCCCAAGCACTGTAAATGGTGCATTCCCATTAAAAAAAAGTTAGTGATTTCTTTAAAAAAGTAAACATAGAATTATGGTGGGTACATACCCCAAGAAATTGTAAACAGGAAAGTGATCGGGTATTTTTACATTTTCTAAATCTCCTGGTTAATTCACTGTCTTTGATCAGCAACATGTTGAACAGTGATCACTCCTTACTTTAAACATGTTTTTTCATGGCTATGAAAAATCTTATCTATCATCGGTGCGTCTGTTTCAATTTTCTTCTCTCCACCCTCTGCTGATTTTTCCTTAACTCCCTGCTCTCTGATTGGAAGAGCACCCCACAGAATAGTCATGGACCTCTTCTCTTCTCTATACCCAGTGACTTCCCATGTGACCATATATCATTGCTTTAAATACCTAGGGGTCTCCCAGATTCACACTCCATCTTAGACCTCTGCCCTGAACGGTTTGTGTTGTCCACTTGTCTCCTTGACATCTCTGCTGGGACATCTCCACCTTACGGTGTCCAAACATGACCTCCTGAACTCCTCCAGTTGTGTTCCTTGCAGTCCTCCACCTCCCAGAAAAGAGCAGTGCCATCTTCCTGGAGCTTTGGTGACCATCAAAATACACAGCATATTTTCAGAATATACGGTATATTACATTATCCATGTGTGTTTTCCCTTAAGGAGTGGAAAAGAAAAAAAAAAAGACAATATGGGTGGGAGAGTACAGGGCTTCCAAAATTCACTTGAGATGGAGGAGAACATTG
>NW_027818475.1:0-276 GCF_054177405.1 Leptonychotes weddellii | reverse complement strand
TTTACTCAAGTAAAAGCAGAATTATACAGCTGACAAGAGAACTAAGTATTTCACATCATTAAATTAAGAGCATTTAACTGAATTCCAAGTGCTCTTAATTATTTATCAGGAAGAGTAACAACTCCTCTCTCCTATGATTTATTTCCCTTTACTTTCATTTATTTGCGTAAGTATGTAATGAACGTCTCTTTCCCCACATCCAGGAACATGAGTGTGCGTGTGATTTATTACACCAGTAATTGGAGTTGTCATCTGATCCCCAATTCATGCTTCATT
>NW_027818474.1:0-276 GCF_054177405.1 Leptonychotes weddellii | reverse complement strand
AGAATATCTAATGGAAAGTAGACAGCAAGTCTCTTCAACAAATGGTGTTCGGAAAACTGGACAGCGACATGCAGAAGAATGAAATCTGGGGGGGGCGGAGCAAGATGGCGGAGGAGTAGGAGACCTGGATTTCCTCTCCTCTCAGGAATTCAGCTGGATAGGGATCAAACCATTCTGAACACCTACAAACTCAACAGGACATTGAAGAAAAGAAGAGCAACAACTCTCTCATCAGAAAAGCGACCACTTTCTGGAAGGTAGGACGTGCGGAGAAGT
>NW_027818473.1:0-276 GCF_054177405.1 Leptonychotes weddellii | reverse complement strand
TGCTCACTTATCAACCTCAGCAAACCCAATGCTGGCTTTTGCAATAAATATATTTTTTACTGGGAGATAATTGATATATAACATTACACCAGTTTCAGATGTACAACATAATGACTCGATACTTGTGTATACATATATTTTGAGGAAGTACATATGTGTGTATTAAGCTATGTGAATGCACGTATCTATAAATATTTCTGCATGTAAATATCTACATCAAGCTAACCATGGATTTATACTGATGTCCCCAGCTCTAACTCATTACCACATGAATAG
>NW_027818472.1:0-276 GCF_054177405.1 Leptonychotes weddellii | reverse complement strand
TAGAATGAGAAGTAGGGGGTGGTGTGGAGAAAAGAATAGGAAAGGAAGTGCTGGAGATAGATGGATGAGGTCAAGGGAGCTAGTCATTCATTCACTTATCAATTCACTCATTGATTGAACAAGTCCTTATGTAGCTTTGTGGAAGGTTTTGCAAGAGATGAAATACAGGCAACAGAAGGGAAGAAGAGCGAGCTAGGCCACCATCATGAACGACACAGTAACTATCCGGACCAGGAAGTTCATGACTAACCGACTACTTCAGCGGAAACAGATGGT
>NW_027818471.1:0-276 GCF_054177405.1 Leptonychotes weddellii | reverse complement strand
GGAAAGAAGGGTCCAGTGAGGACAAAGGATGGGGAGGCACACTCTGGGAAGGGGGTCTGGGGCTGTAGCCACCCCTGCAGGTCAGGGACGTGGGCAGCAACAGAACCGCCCCTGGTCCCCTCCGCTTGGGCTGCATCCAGGCTGGGGGTTCACTGCGCTCTCCCTGGCCGGTACACAGCAGTGCTCCCACTTATTTGGGGAAGGAAGGAGCTCCATCAGCACACGAACCCCCAAGCCAGCAAGACGGTGCTGGACGAGAACGCTCACAGCCCCAGG
>NW_027818470.1:0-276 GCF_054177405.1 Leptonychotes weddellii | reverse complement strand
CCGAGCAGCAGGGCCGAGCCCAGGGAGCAGGGCCCAGGGGCCCAGGCTGGAGGTGGGAGGGGGCCTGGGGCCTGAGACTGAGTGAGAACCAGCAAGGAGATGGTCAGAGGCAAAAGGAGGGGCCCGGAGGGGCCGGGGCTTTCCTCCAGGCCTTTCCCCAGGTGGAGACCCCTCTGAAGAAGCCTCCACCTGACCGAGTCCCCGGGCCCACCGAGGCACATGCAGCCCGAACAGTGCAGTTTCTCCCAACCTGACCGTAAAAACCCCAGGAGAGGG
>NW_027818469.1:0-276 GCF_054177405.1 Leptonychotes weddellii | reverse complement strand
GGGAGCCCGATGCGGGACTCGATCCAGGGACTCCAGGATCATGACCTGAGCCGAAGGCAGTCGCTTAACCAACTGAGCCACCCAGGCGCCCTGGGCAATGATTTTTATCTGGGTTATTTACTGCTGCATCTCCCGTACCTAGCACAGTGCTTGACATATAGTTGGCTTTTGATAAATATTTGTTTGATTCATATTTGTTATTATTATAAATAATTTCTGTAATACTTTTCCTAGGAGATTTAAAAATTCAAGAACAGTAAAGATAATGGAAAGGTG
>NW_027818468.1:0-276 GCF_054177405.1 Leptonychotes weddellii | reverse complement strand
CCAGGACCCTGGGATCATGACCTGAGCCGAAGGCAGACGCTTAATTACTGAGCCACCCAGGTGCCCCTAAAATCTTTAAAAAAAAAAAATTAAGAAGTCTCATAATGCCCAGTATCAGAAAATATATGAAATTCTTAACCACTCCTAATAGGAATGTAATTTGGTTCATCTACTTGGCAAAACAACATGACACCATCTTGTGAATTTGAACACTTGGGAACCAATGACCCAGCAATTCTACTCAAGAAACACTTCCACTTAACTGACAGGCCATGT
>NW_027818467.1:0-276 GCF_054177405.1 Leptonychotes weddellii | reverse complement strand
CTTCTCCCTCTGACCCTCCCCACTCTCATGTGCTCTCTCTCATTCTCTCTCTCTCAAATAAATAAATAAAATCTTTAAAAAAAAAAAAAAGAAAAAGTGAGGGGGTAGAGAACTATTTATTATGCTAATGGACATTAAAAGAAAGCTGGAATAGCAATCCTTATATCAGACAAACTAGATTTTAAATTAAAGACTATAATAAGAGATGAGGAAGGACACTATATCATAACAAAAGGAGTCTATCAAACAAGAAGATCTAGAAATGCAAATATTTAT
>NW_027818466.1:0-276 GCF_054177405.1 Leptonychotes weddellii | reverse complement strand
GAATGAGTTTGGAAGTTTTCCTTCCCTTTCTATTTGTTGGAACAATTAACTCTTCTTTAAATGTCTGGTAGAATTCTGCTGGGAAGCCACCTGGCCCTTAATTCCAAAACCTGACAAAGACTCCACTAAAAAGGAGAATTACAGGCCAATATTGCTGATGAACATGGATGCAAAAATTCTTAACAAGATACTAGCAAACGGAGGGGGGCGGAGCAAGATGGCGGAGGAGTAGGAGACCTGGATTTCGTCTCCTCTCAGGAATTCAGCTGGATAGGG
>NW_027818465.1:0-2639 GCF_054177405.1 Leptonychotes weddellii | reverse complement strand
TTTTTTTTAAAGATTTTATTTATTTATTTGACAGAGAGAGAGACAGCGAGAGCAGGAACACAAGCAGGGGGAGTGGGAGAGGGAGAAGCAGGCTTCCTGCCGAGCAGGGAGCCCGATGTGGGACTCGATCCCAGGACCCTGGGATCATGACCTGAGCCGAAGGCAGACGCTTAACGACTGAGCCACCCAGGCGCCCAAAGGTTCACAATTTGATAGCACCTGATGTCTTATGTCTTTTGGCATGAGGATTGCTACAATATAATTTCTGGCCCAATACCCACTGACCTAATCCTGACAGCTGGTACTTCATTAGAAGGTATAAATCAGAAATTCTACTCTTCTCTTATCCCAGTCTGGTAAATGGCTACTTACTTCTTGAGAAGGGGAAAAAATCCTAGAACTAACATACGTACTTTTCTGAAACTTCCTTCTTCTAAGCAGCAAAAGGAGGGTGTGAAGGAAATACTCCCCCTTTTTGGCATGGCCCTGAACACAGTGTTCCTCATACGCACTCTCTAAAGCCATTGCAAAATACATTATGGAAACCCAGCTCACACGCTGGGCTCATATTGTATAATAAGCTTTTTCTTAAAAAGAAACAAAGGGGAACTCAAAGTGCCATTTATTTTATTCAGAGAAAAGCAGCATCCCTTTTTCCCCCCCTTTACTGTCTGTGGCATCTCTTACATTCTATCTGGTTAAAGTGTGTTGCATTCCATTTCAAGGAAATCTGGAAAGCAAATAGCTTCAGGAATTTGGATTTGGGCTCTCAGCTTTTAACTTGGTATATGTCACAATTCCCAATACTTCCTATCACGAGGGGCTCTCCGTCAGGGTGGGTATCAGAACTGTTTGCGGAACTTTTAAAAGTTGCGGATGCCAGGCCTTGCATATACTTCAAGCCAGAAATTGCTCGTCTAGGCATATAACCTGAAGAAGTTAATTGTATATGCTGAGACCCCAACAACTGTCCCCTGGTGTACTGATCAGTAGATAGTGATCACGCATATGTATTGTGAAAAGATGCCTCTGGTGAGTACCCAACAGGTGAGTCCCTGCATATATGTCCACAGGTGGCCCATGATTCACCGGAAATAGCTTAGAAGTTCAATAAAAATCATCATTGTCATTCGTTTAAGAAATTGTATAATTCAATAAGAAGAAATAACTAATAAAGTAACAGATCCTTTTCCTTCTTCCATTCATGCTCTGCAAACCCCTAAACCTGTATCAGCCCTCCAGTTCCAACTTTTCTACAATCAATGCCCAGATTTCTCAGTATCATTGAAGAAAGCTCTCATAATCTTGATTGGTCGCAGGACAAATTCCTGGTTTCCATCCTTTGCTGAACCCTATGTATCCATCCATCTCCCTGCCCTTGACCCTCAGCAATTATTCCAAACCTTACCCATCCTGTTACAGATTCTCTCCCTTCCATCCATTCCCAGTGCTCTCTGCAGGTAATTTTGCTTCCTATTTCACAAAGACATTGGGGTGTTAACAGGTATAAACTGCCCCTGCTTGCTTTCTGTCCATCCACTTGAATAACATTCATAAGTGTAAATCACCTGGGGAGTTTTAAAAATTACTTGTGCCTGGCCCTATCCTCCACCAAAATTATGATTTAATTATCTAGGGTTCAGTCTGGGAGTCAAAAAATTTCAAGCCCCTTAGGCAACCTGAATGTGTAGTAAAAAAGTGAAAACCACTGCTCACAGTTGGGGATACCAATCAGAATTCAATGAGGTTTTGTTTTTAAAAATTTAAATATGCCCAAGTCCCATCCTCAGAAATCCTGATTCAGTTTATCTGGGGTTGCTATGACTGGCACTGACATTTTTAAAGCACACTATTAAGTTCTTTTTTTTATGTTGGAAATATCAGGAGAAATGGAAAGAAATATAATAAAGGCAGGGTCTAAAAGCTTTGCCAGATCAAGTGAATAAATATACTGATTATCATTCCTGATTTATTGGTTACCTATAAATTAATGAGTTTATACCCTACAGAGATTCCAACTTCTCTTCATGAAACATTTAAGTGTACAAAATTTTTGAGAAGATAATTGGTAAATATTTATATCAGCTTGGAGTGAAAAAAAGATTTTTAAAGCATAACTTCATAGAGTCCAGAGAGGAAATATTTATAGATTATGTCAAAATTAGAAATTTCCTATATCAAAAACAGTATAGTAAAATTAAAAGACAAATAACTGAAATATATATTTCTGACAGGGAAAGTTTAATGTCCTTACTATTTTTTTTATTTTTTATTTTTTTATTATGTTAGTCACCATACAGTACATCATTAGTTTTTGGTGTAGTGTCCCATGATTCATTGTTTGTGAATAACACCCAGTGCTCCATGCAACACGTGCCCTCCTTAATACCCATCACGAGGCTAACCCATCCCCCACCCCCCTCCCCTTTAAAACCCTCAGTTTGTTTCTCGGAGTCCATAGTCTCTCATGGTTCATCTCCCCCTCCGATTTCCCCCCCTTCATTTTTCCCTTCCTTCTCCTAATGTCCTCCATGCTATTCCTTATGTTCCACAAATAAGTGAAACCATATGATAATTGACTTTCTCTGTTTGACTTATTTCACTTAGCATAATCTCCTCCAGTCCCATCCATGTTGATG
>NW_027818464.1:0-13549 GCF_054177405.1 Leptonychotes weddellii | reverse complement strand
CATCTCACACCTCCCAGTCCCTCCTCCCCGCTCATCTCACACTTCCTGGTCCCTCCTCTCCCCTCATCTCACACCTCTTGGTCCCCCCTCCCCCCCTCATGTGACACCTCTGGTACCTGTCAGGCCCACCAGACTTCCTTCTAGAATATGCCATGCCTTGGCCTTCCTCAGACCTCTGCTTGTACCTCCAAGAGGGATGTCCATGAGGTCTTCCCAAATCCGATGGTTGGCAGAGTCTGGGAGCCGAGTGACAGCTCAGGTTTTAGTAAGGACACTTTTTTATTTGTAGTGTGGAGGTTAGAAACCAGTGGAAATAGGAGAGCTTCTGGGAACGGGGTTGGGGGCTTTCTCTTGGTGGGCAGCTGTGATTTTGTTTCATGTGGGAAGACTCCGGGCAAAGTGGAAAAAAACAGTAAACTGATGGTGTGAAGAACACTGGGGGAGGTGAAATGTCAGGTGGAAAGCCAGCCTCAGGGGTACCAGTCAAGCTTCTGGACACCAGGCAGCCCCAGTGCTTGGGTGCCCAGGCTGGACAGTTTGCCACTTGGGTCCCTCCTGCTTGGAGCCTCTCGCCTTGTCACACTGCCCCAGGGGGTCCGCAGTAACTCCTCTGCTGTCCCCTCTTCCCTAGGGATTACTTTCAACAACGGACCGGGCTGGAAGGACACCCGGCGGCTCTCCCTGACCACGCTCCGGGACTATGGCATGGGGAAGCGTGGCAACGAGGAACGGATCCAGAGGGAGATCCCCTTCCTGCTGGAGGCGCTCAGGGGCACCCAGGGTTCGTGTGGCCGCCAGGTCCTTGCACACTCAGCCTGGGGGCAGCCCTGGTGGACCCATGAGTCCCAGCTGGCACCAAGAGGGTTGCCTTAATCCACAGACACTGTCTGCATTGCAGGGTCCTCTCCATGTCCAGTGTGTTCATCTGGAATAACTGGAAAGTACAGGGACCCCCAGTAGGCTCCCACAAGCCTCGTAGAATTATGGGGGTGCTTAGGATGATAGCTCACAGGCGCTGGAAAGTGTTAGTGGGTGGGAGCTGCCCTGATCGCTCCCCTGTCTTCCAGGCCAGCCCTTCGACCCCACCTTTCTCCTGGGCTTTGCCCCCTTCAACGTCATCGCTGACATCCTCTTTCACAAGCACTTTGACTACATGGATGAGACGGGTCTGAGGATACAGAGGCTTTTCAATGAGAACTTCTACCTGCTCAGCACACGCTGGCTCCAAGTGAGGCCCCCCCCCGCTAGTTTGCACCTGCCCGTGGTGGCTCCACTGAGGTTAGGAAAAGGACAAGGACAGGAACTGGGAGACAGGCAGACAGGCCCACAAAAGCCAGAGAACAGCCAGGGCTTGTGTAACTCGATAGCCTGGATGTTGCTTCTGGAGACATCCATGGGGCCCGATGTTTCCCTTGCTGACCACGGGAGGCCGTTTTACCCTTTGAAACAGGACCCCACTAACACGTGACCTCACACACCCCACAACGAGGTGCCAAAAAGATACTGTGAGCCAAAATGTTCTAAATAATACAATATGATGTCCATAAATTCAAGTTGGAGAAAATAATTAGCCCAGTACACAAAACCATGTTGCATCTGGAAAAAAAAATAGAAATTCCCTCTCTCTCTCTTTCTAGCTTTATAACGTTTTCCCAAGCTATCTGCAGTACCTGCCTGGAAGCCATCGAAAAGTATTTAAAAATGTGTCTGAAATAAAAGATTACACTTCAGAAAGAGTGAAGGAGCATCAGGAGTCGCTGGACCCCAACTGCCCCCGGGACTTCACTGACTGCCTGCTCCTGGAGTTGCAGAAGGTACCGTGCAGACCCTGGCTCCATGGACTCCATGTGTTTGCTGGTGGGGTGGGGGCATGCACGTGCATGCTTCAGACTGACACTGTGATACTGCTGGGCCCACACGGGCATGTTCTGATGCTCCTGGTCTGACCTCACACTGGCTTCACATGATCATCACACCTGCTCCTAGAGGTGTGGGGACACAGCCAGCCTGCCTGGCGGAACTCAAGCAACACACACTGTCCACGGTGTGGCCAGCAAGACGGCTTTCTTGGAGAAGCCCTCAGTGGCTGTGGGGCCAGGTGCGTGGGCCTGTAGTCAGTTTTCTGGGAGCCTTGGTTTCCCTAACTGTGCCATGGAGACGATCATGTCTCCAGGGGATACCCTCATGCACACCTGCCCTCTCCTCCCTGTGGAGCTGGCTGAGCTGTCAGGTTCTTTTGAGGCTGAGGAGGACAGAGGTCTCTCATCCACCTGAAGACGTCTTCTTATGGAGTCCCTGTCTGTCTCTAATATCTGCAGGAAAGATACGGTGCAGAGCCTTGGTGCACCTTGGACAACATTGCTGTGACCGTGGCTGACCTGTTCTTTGCGGGTACAGAGACCACCAGCACCACTCTGAGATACGGGCTCTTGATTCTCATGAAATACCCAGAGATCGAAGGTATGCCAAGTAGAAGGCAAGGATTCTGGGGCCATGGATTGTCAGGCTGGAGCATTTAGGGTGAAGCTTTCTGTCTGCAAAATGGAAATTGGCATTGCTTGTTAATCCTCACGGCAGTGACATGGGGATCACTGCAGGAATTCAGTGGACGTGTTCTTGTATATGATGGGTGCCTGGCACTCTTGAACATCAATTCCTCACACCCCACTGACTCACACCTGATTTCAGAACAGAAGAGCCAGTACCAGCGTGGAGAAATGCAATGTCATCTGCATTCTTCTCCACAATATAACCTACTTATGACAGTGAAAATAACATCTACCTTGCCCCTGAACGAGACCTGGCTTGCTAGGCAGAGCAGGGAGAAAGAGAGGGCAGGATAGGGTGAGGGTGTCCTCATGGCTAGCGGCCAGGCCCCTGGGCCCTGCTCCAGGGAGCCCCATCACCCCGAGGCATGCTTGCTGTTGCTGCTAATGATAATTTGGCTCCTGCTATGTGCCAGGCACAGCATGAGCACTGAAATACACTGTGCTCTTAAGGGCAGCTGTTTTAGGATATGAGGTAATTTCCCCCAGGGATGTGGAATGTCACCTGTTCAGGATCAGATCTGACCCCAAAGCCATTGCATTTTCTGTCTCACAGAAGGATGAGGGGTGAAGGAGCCAAAAGTCTCTGGAGCAAAGCCTTTCACAGATCTGAGAGAACTTCTGACCAGTCTGTACTAGGGGAACTAGACTGAAAAACTGTTTTACATGATTAATGATAAGTAATCTCCAATATAGAGAAAAAGAAAATAAATATGACTGACACCCTTACACCATTGCCAAATGTAACATGTGTTAGCCTTTGCAGTATCTGCTTCAGGGCTCTTGAAAACAGGTTGCCGAAGCCCCTCCTTGGGACCCCTGCCTGCGCCCCCAGACTTGTCCCAGGACTGTGTGTGTCATCTCTGTGCTCGGCTTCATACATTTAATGTTTGTTCAGTATCAGCATACCAGCCATACTGGGTGTGTTTTACATTTTTACCTGGGAACCACATGGTACACAATTTTGTCATTCACTCAATATATTGCTAACCCAGCAACTTGTCAAAGGAAGGGTCACCCAGCCTGGGGGGCAGCCCTGGTGCTTCCTTGTTCTTCATGCAGAAGGCCACATATATCTGTTTCCATCCTGTCTTTCACCTCCACACTTCCTGAAGGGTGCAATAAACCAGCCTGGGGTCATAATTAAGACAGAGATTTCCCTCCAGCTGAAATTTCTAAGAACCTTTTGTTATTCTCTACTCCTGGTGTAATGTCAAGAACTGGATCAGCTATGATCAGCTGGAGGCTAACACATGCTAGAGACTTAAATAGCCTCGCAGAGTGTGGCTCTCATTGGCATTTGTGGATCCAAAGTATCCAGGACACCCCAAAGCACTGCTGAGAGTGCTCCATAAGCATCTGCTGGGCAGAGGGGTGGTTGGGTGCCGAGCCAGCCTGGCATTGATCTATTCTATTCATATCTTGGCAGAGAAACTTCATGAAGAAATCGACAGGGTGATTGGGCCAAGCCGAATCCCTGCCATCAAGGACAGGGTAGAGATGCCCTACATGGATGCCGTGGTGCATGAGATTCAGCGATTCATCGACCTCCTGCCCTCCAACCTGCCCCATGAAGCAAACCAGGACACGGTGTTCAGGGGATATGTCATCCCCAAGGTCAGTTGTGAGCCTGGAGTGCACACCATGAGCACCACCCTGCCAGCCCATCAGCTAACCCACCAAAAGGCAGGATCCTTTGGCAGATTTGGCTGAATGGTGGGGGACAGGCCTGCATTCTGCCCCACAGAGTGCTGCTTCCCCAGTAGTCCTCACATGGACCTGGTGACCACGGAATGGAGAAAATCTGGAAGGGGACCTCTGGGCCAGTGCCTGGGGTTTGTGGTACTTCCCAACCTCAGAAACCAACAACAGTAACATCTAGCCTGTGAGCTCCTCTTCTGATGAGATTAGAGCTCTTGTCACCATTTAGACCTGACCCCTGACTGCCTGCCATCTAGTCCTTAAGCAAATGACTTCCCCCACTGGGCGTCCCAGTGGAAAGCTCATGTTTTGTTAATTTGACCGACACAGGCCTTTTTCCTTCTAGGGCACTGTTGTAATTCCAACACTGGACTCCGTCTTGTTTGACAACCAAGAATTTCCTGATCCAGAGAAATTTAAGCCAGAGCACTTTCTGAATGAAAATGGAAAGTTCAAATATAGTGACTATTTCAAGGCATTTTCCGCAGGTAAGAAGAGTGAAGATGTAGGGCCTTCCCTAGGGAACTCTCCCCAATTCCATGGTCAAGCACCTGTATGGGGGACCCAAGTGTGTTCTCCCCTGTTCATAGAGGTTAAATGACACCTTCTTACCTGAGGTCCTGGAAATGAGATGAATTATTCTTACTTCATAGCAGATACTTCTCTTCATCCAGTGCTAAAACTCTATTTAATAGGACTTAGTGAAAATCTTTCAAAACTGCATTACATAATTCTCCATAATTTTAAACAAGATTTAATAAACAAAACCTAATGTTTGGTTACCTGGACTCATGGAACCATCTGGCCTTCCCTAGGCTGTGTCCCAGTGCCCTCTTTCAGGCCCTTGGTCTCCTCCAGGGCCTTTCCTCAGTGGCTGGTGGGAGGGAAGTATGTAACCAACTCAATAACACTCAAGGTTAGAGCACTGGCTTCTGGCTGTGGCCCTACTTCTTTCCTGAAAGATGTCAGGACGAGCAATGGGCAGAGATCGCTCTCCCAACCCCACATAGGTTTATGCTGCTGAGTCCTGGCGACAGAAGCCATATGAAGGCTGGTCCCTGAACGTGTCTATCATGGATATTCTTATACTGAAAGGTGTTATGTGCTTCCTTCCAAGGGGCAGAGAGGGGTCCGTTCTGCTTTAGGGTGACGGTTTACCCACAGCCCCCTCCTGCCCGGCCCCCCTCTGCTTCCTTACCTGTGCTGCTGTGTCCTGAAGCTGCCTCAGAGTCTCAGCAGCACTGCTGTCATTTCCAGGAAAGCGGGTGTGTGTTGGAGAAGGCCTGGCTCGCATGGAATTGTTCCTGTTCTTGTCCGCTGTTCTGCAGCACTTTAACCTGAAGTCTCTTGTTGACCCCAAGGATATTGACCTCAGTCCCATCCTAATCGGCTTTGCCAAGATCCCACCCCATTACAAACTCTGTGTCATTCCCCGCTCGGGCTGAAGAGTCCCGCCCCATCCCCAGGCTCTTCGATGCAAACCTGGAGTTTTCCTGCTCCCCCCATGTCCCCTTGGTGCCTCCAGGAAGACCCTCCTTGCACAGTCTCAGTGAAAGTACTCAGGGAAGAAATTGGGCTAGAGGTGCTGCTTTCTAGAGTTATGTACATCAGATGAAATTTGACAGCAAAGTCCAAAAAAGATTGTGTAAAACTAATTAAACAAATTGAAACAAACTATGACCTACTTGAGTCTATGTTGGGGTGCCTGGATCAAGGGTGAGTGAGACTATAGTAATGTAAACGCACCTCTTCCAGGAAAGTAGAAGTACCCAGTCACCATGATTCACAAAAGAGAATACAAATGCTGTTTTGTAGTTTGGAAAAGGGGAAAAATAATATACCTTTGGGGTTTTTTTTGAATTTCTGTATTTATTTATTTATTTTTATTATGTTATGTTAGTCACCATATAGTACATTAGTTTTTTTTTTTTTTAAAGATTTTATTTATTCATTTGAGACACACAGATACAGAGAGAGAGAGAGAGCATGAGCAGGGAGAGAGGCAGAGGCAGAGGGAGAGGGAGAAGCAGGCTCCCTGCTGAGCCAGGAGCATGATGTGGGGCTTGATCCCAGGACCCTGGGATCATGAACTGAGCCGAAGGCAGACGCTTAACCATCTGAGCCACCCAGGCACCCTCATTAGTTTTTGATGTAGTGATCCATGATGAATTGTTTGCGTATAACACCCAGTGCTCATTGCAATACGTGCCCTCCTTACGACCCATCACCATGCTTACCCATCCCCCACCCCCCTCTAAAACCCTCAGTTTGTTTCTCAGAGTTCATAGTCTTTCATGGTTTGTCTCCACCTCTGATTCCCCCCCTTCATTTTCCCCTTCCTTCTTTTAATGTCCTCCATGCTATTCCTTATGTTCCACAAATAAGTGAAACCATATGATAATTGTCTTTCTCTGTTTGACTTATTTCACTTAGCATAATCCCCTCCAGTTTCATCCATGTCAGTGCAAATGGTGGGTATTCATACTTTCTGATGGCTGAATACTATTCCATTGTATATATGGACCACATCTTCTTTATCCATTCATCTGTTGAAGGACATCCCAGCTCCTTCCACAGTTTGGCTATTGTGGACATTGATGCTATGAACATTGGGGTGCATATGGCCCTTCTTTTCACTACATCTGTGTCTTTGGGGTAAATACTCAGTAGTGCAATTGCTGGGTCATAGGGTAGCTCTATTTTTTGAAAGCTTGTTAGCCATGTTAAAAATGTATCCACTACCATCTGTCCCTAGGATATGAAGTTGTTCCTTTGGGCTCACTTCTCAGCATCATGTGCTATATTTTAAGATTAAACTATGTCTGAAAAGTCAACACAGACATCTGTTATTATCTCTTAACATTAAAATGTGACTTTGTACCTAGAACAAAAACTCTAGGCTCATGGGGAACCTGTGTGGAATAAGGCAGACATGAGGAAATCATTAATCAGCTCAGTGAACTAAACAATGTGGTGAAGCAGTAGAGGAATTTGGAACAAGAACTCTGTCCCCACCCTGTTGGCTCCCACCAAAACCCCCTGTGTGCTCAGCCTTCATGCTTTGACTGCCCATCTGTGGGATGGGCCTGATGGAGGCCCCTCTATGCAATAGAGTATGAGGGCTGGACAGTGTAGGTATGCAGAGCCTTTGGAACTTGAGCGGCACACCGAAAGTCCTGCGTAAGTGTTCCCTAATAAAATGAATAATGTTTCAAAGCCAACCGCGTAGCATTTTTCAATCTCTCTCTGACTGACCCTCCCACCTCCCTCTTATATGGGTCCTGTGACAATAATGGGCCCACCCAAATAACACAAGATAGTCTCCCTGTCTTAGAGTTCCTAACTTCATCACACATTCAAAACCCCTTCTTCATGTAAAGTAGCATAATCACGGGTTCTGGGATTAGGATGTGTGTGCCATCTTACCCACCATGAAGCACTAGCAAAACCATTGACAGACAAATCACAAACTGAGGAGGACCGGCTGCCCCATTCTGAAAGTTGCCTGCCTTTTTCCTGACCATATCTACACAGGGGGTAATACTACTTCCAGCAGAAAAAGATAAGAAAATGTCTTTTCATTTGCTTTGGGGATTTAAAGTTGAGAGAATGCCTAGGAAAATTCTAAAGTACTCAAAAGTGATGAAAAACAGTTGGGAGGGAGAGTGGGGGCTGTTGGAGTGTAAGTGTTTAACTGATCCAGGTAGCAGCAGTTGATTATCAACAGGCTTGGGTTGCTTCCTGGTCAGCACATTCCAAAATGCATCCATGCTGTGGTTTCCCAAGCCCCAGCTCTTACAAGTCTTGCTGTCTCCTTAAGGGCAAGCATGGACTGCCAGGTAAAACTACCTTGAAAATTAGTCTTAGCTTAAGAAACCCTCCACTGATCTGAACGACCTTTGGCAGAACAGGAAGAGAAAGGGTGGGGTGGACAAGGGAAAGAAGGAATGTCTTGGTCTGTTCTCTTTGCTGTTACAAGGTGCCATAGACTGGTTTATCACCGACTGAAAGGTGTGGAGGCTGTAAGTCCACAATCAGAATGCCAGCAGAGCGGGGTTCTGGTGAGAGCAGATGGCTTTTGGGTCATAGATTGCTGACTTCCTGCTGTGTTCTTATGTATAGAAAGAGAGCTAGCTAGCTCTCTGGCTCTTCTCCTAAGGGCACTGGTTCCATTCATGGCCTGGTCAGCTTCCAAAGGCCCTGCCTCCTAAGACCATCACGTTGAGAATAGGGCTTCAACATAGGAATTCTGGGGGACGCAGACATTTAGTCTATAGCTTTCCATTCCTAGCTTCCCAAAATTCATATCTTCCCACATGTAGAATACACTGATTCCATCCCAGCAGCCTCAAAGTCTTACTGCTTGCAGTCAGCATTTAAGTCCAAACTCCAGTCTCCCCTAAATATCCACTAAATCAGATGGGGGTGAGACTGGAGGCACTGTTTCTCCTCAAGCAAAACCTCTCTCCAGCTGTTACCCATGACACCAAATGAGTTATGTGATGGGGCAGGCGCCTGATAGACACTCCCATGGCAAAAGGGAGAAATGGTAAGGAAAGGAGGGGTGGCGGGTCCCAGGACGTCTAAAGCCCAGCATGGCAAATTATAGGATCTCAACACCTGAGGAGAATCCTGTCTGGCTTGAGGCTCTGCCCTCCAGAACCACTGGGGTGGAGATCCTGTCCCTGAACCTCTGCTGGGTAGGGGTCATGCCCCTGGGCATCCCCAGGCATCCCGGCCCCAAGGACTTCAGGCAGAGGATGTCTGGCTTGTGAAAACAAGGTGATAGTCCCCCTTGAAACTGAAGAGGTGGCTCTGGTAATCTCTGAGTGGACTTCAGGGTCATGCTTCCCTTGCTTTGAAGTACCACACTCTTCACAGCTGAAAAGTTCTATTATTTCAGCCGGTAAAATCCAAGTCCAACAGCCTCCCTTCCTTCCCATCTCTTTCCCCCTCACCTGGTTCCCACCCTGCAAACCTCCCTACCAAAGGATCACTTGGCCACACCTTTAAGTGCTCTCTTCTGAACAAGCTGTCTCTCTCTCTTTTTGCAATAAGGATAGGATAAGAATTTCCAACAGATTTTTGCTTAATAATTCCATCTTCAAGTCACTTCTCTCTCCTTGTACTTCCCTATGAGCAGTCAGGAAGGACCTGTCTGTTCTGCCAGTACATTGTTTAGACACCTGCTCAGCTATGTATCCAGTGTCATTGCTTTCAAGTTCTGCCTTCCAGAAAACAATGGAACTCAGACACAATTCAATCAAGTTCTTTTCCAGCTTGTTATAAGAATTGCCTTTTCTGCATTGCCAAGTGAGTGTGTTCCTCATTTCTGTCTGGAGCCTTATCAGATCAGTCTTTATGGTCCATGCTTCTGACAACATTTCATACATGATTACTTTTGAATGCTCTAAAAAGACAGAACCTCTCTCTAGAGCTCTCCCCACTTCTGTACCATTACCAGCATCACCTTTAAAAGTCCCCGTGCTGTGGACTGAATGTCTGTGTCTCTTCAAAGCTCACATGTCGAAGCCCTAAATCTCAGGTGATGGTATTAGGAGGTGGGACCTTTGGGAAAGGCTTAGGTCAGGAGGGCAAAGCCCTCATGAGTGAGACCAGTGCCCCTATAAAAGGGACCCCACAGAGCTGCCTTTCCTCTTCTACCACATGAGGGCACAGCTTAAAGATGGCCTTCAGTGAGGAAGCAGGTTCTCACCAGACACTGTATCCACTGCCCTGATGTACAATTCTTTTTATACAGAGAATTCATTCCTTAAAAGTTTGGTAGAATTAATCTGGGCGTGCTACCTTTTGATTTAGAAAGTTATTAATTATTGATTTAATTTCTTTAATAGAGATAAGTCTATTCTTTTTTTTATTATGTTCAATTAGCCACTGTATAGTACATCATTAGTTTTTGATGTAGTGTTCAATGATTCATTAGTTGCATATAAGTCTATTCCTACCATTTTTTTTCTTCTTGTTTTAGTTGGGCAGATAGTGTTTTCAAGGAATTGGCCCATTCATCTAGTTTACCATGTTTGTGACATAGAGTTGTTCGGTATTCCTTGATTATCCTTTTAACTTCCATGACATCTGTAGTGATCATCTCTCTTTCATTTTTTATTCTATTTGCATCCTCTTACTTCTTTTCTTAGTTAGATTTTATTGGTCTTTTCAAGGAACCGCCTTTGCTTTTGTTGATTTTCTCTATCGATTTACTCTTTCAAATTTGATTGATTTCTGCTCTAATTAATATTATTTCTTTTCTCTGCTTACTTTGGCTATAATTTGCTCTTACTTTTCTATTTTCCTAAGGTGGGAACTTAGGTCACTCATTTTAGGTCTTCCTTCTTTCTAGTCTGCGCGCTCAGTGCTTTCAGTCACCCTCTATGTGCAGCTTTCAGTACATTTCACAGATTTTGATAAATTGTGTTTTCAGTTTCATTCAGTTTAAGATATTTTAAAATTTCTTTTGATTTATTCTTTGATCCATGTATTATTTAGAAATATATTGTGTAATCACATATTTTGGGATTTTGCAGTTACTCTTCTCTTACGGACTTCTGCTTAATTCCATTGTGGTCTGAGAGCAGACATGGTATGACTTCTATTCTTTTAAATATGTTAAGGTGTGGGAGTTCCTGGGTGGCTCAGTCAGTTGAGCATCCGACTCTTGGTTTTGGCTCAGGTCATTATATCACGGGTCATGAGATCTAGCTCCACCTCAGGCATCATGCTCTGCAGGGAGTCTGCTTGAGATTCTCTCTCTCCCTCTCCCTCCCACTGCTCTCTCTCTCTAAAATAAATAAATAAATCTTTAAAAAAATAAAGTGGGTTTCTTGTAGACAACATATAGTTGGGTCCTATTTTTTGATCATTATGACAATCTCTGTCTTACTTGGTGCATTTACACCACTGACATTCAAAGTGATACTTGATATAGTTGGATTAATATCTACCATATTTATTACTGTTTTCTATTCATTGCCTTTGTTCTTTGTTCCTATTTTTATCTTCCACTCTTTTACTATCTTTTTCTTAGTTTTAATTGAGTATTTTACATAATTTCCTTTCCTTTCCTTTCTTAGCTAATCACTTATACTTCTTTTTTTCCAAGTTTTTATTTAAATTCCAGCTAGTTAACAAAAGCACAATACTAATTTCAGGTGTAGAGTTTAGTGATTTAACACTCACATACAACACCTGGTGCTCATCACTATGGTGCCCTCCTTAAGCCCATTGCCTGTTTAACCCATGCCCCCCCACCTCCCCTCTAGTAACCATCAGTTTGTTCTCTATAGTTAAGAGTCTATTTCTTATTTTGCCTCTCTTTTCTCCCCCATGTTCATTTTTTTTCCCTTAACTTCCACATGTGAGTGAAATCGTATGGTATTTGTCTTCCTCTGACTTTATTTTGCTTAGCAAAATACTCTCTAGCTCCTTCAATGTCATTTCAATTGGCAAGATATCATTCTTTTTTATGGCTGAGTAATATTCCATTGTACATATATACCACATCAGTTGATAGATATTTGGGCTTTTTCCATAATTTGGCTATTGTTGACAATGCTACTATTAACAAAGTGCAACATCCATTCATGATAAAAACCCTCAACAAAGTAGGGTTAGAGGGAACATACCTCAACATCATAAAGGCCATATACAGAAAATCCACAGCTAATATCATCCTCAATGGGGAAAAACTGACAACCTTTCCCTTAAGGTCAGGAACATGACAGGATGCCCACTCTCACCACTGTTGATCAATATAGTACTAGAAGTCCTAGCCTCAGCAATCAGACAACAAAACGAAATAAAAGGTATTCAAATTGGCAAGAAGAAGTCAAACTTTCACTATTTGCAGATGCCATGGTACTCTATATAGAAAACCCAAAAGACTCCACCAAAAAATTGCTAGAACTGATACAGGAATTCAGTAAAGTCACAGGATACAAAATTAATGTAGATTTCTATCTGTTGCATTTCTCTATACCAATAATGAAGCTGCAGAAAGAGAAATCAAGGAATCAATCCCATTTGCAATTGCACCAAACATAAAATACCTAGCAATAAACCAAACCAAAGAAGTAAAAGATCAGTACTCTGAAAATTAAGAAATAATTTACAGTGGTTGCCTGGGAGTTTGCATTTACAACTACTCTAAATCCTCTTTAAAGTAGTAGTATACCACTTGACAGGCATAACAAATTCCTAATTCCTTCTTCTCTCGTATTATCATTGCCATTCATTTCACTTACATAAAAGCATATATATATATATTATATAAATATATTATGTATAATATATATTCTTCCTTACATTATATGTAATTATATAGATCCAAGTTTCTGATCTATATTATTTTCATCCTTTTAACATTTTCTGCAATGTAGGTCTACTGGAAACAAATACCCTTGATTTTTGTTTATCTGAGAAAGTATTTCTCCTTCACTTTTGGAGGATAATTTTGCAGGATGCAGCATTCTAGGTTGGTGGGTTTTTCTCTCAACACATTAAATATTTCATTCCACTCTCTGGTTCCCTGCCTGGTTTCCGAGAAGTTGGACGTAATTCTTATCTCTGTTCTGCTGTAGGTAAGATGTTTTTTTCCCCTGACCCTCTTTCAGGATTTTTCCTTTACTTTTGATTTTCTACAGTTTGAATATGATATATGATATTCCTAAATGTAGTGTTTTTGGCACTTATCCTGCTTGGTGTTTTCTGAGATTCCTGATTGGTGTCTGACATTAATTTGGGGGAAATCTCAGTTATTATTGTTTCAATGTTTCTTCTGGTCGTTTCTCTCTTTTCTCTCCTTCGGGTCTTCCCATTACATGTATGTTACATATTCTATAGTTGTCCTACATCCTTGGATATTCTGATACTTTTTTCCAGTCTTTGTTATCTTTGCTTTTGTTTTTTTGATGATGCTATTGATATATTTACTAACTCATAGATTCTTTCTGCAGCTATGTCCAGTCTACTAATGAGCCTATCAAAGGCATTCTTCATTTATGTTATAGTAATGCATATATATGGCATTTCTTTTTTGGTTCTTTCTTAGGATTTTCACCTCTCTGCTTACATTGCCCACCCCTTCTTGCATACTGTCTGCTTTATCTCTTAGGACCCTTAGTATATTATTATTATTATTTTGTAGTTTTTAATTTTATTATATTATGTTAGTCACCATACATCATTAGTTTTTGATGTAGTGATCCACGATCCATTGTTTTCGTATAACACCCAGTGCTCCATGCAGTACATGCCCTCCTTAATACCCATCACCGGGCTAACCA
>NW_027818463.1:0-276 GCF_054177405.1 Leptonychotes weddellii | reverse complement strand
GCGCCTGGGTGGCTCAGTTGGTTAAGTGACTGCCTTCGGCTCAGGTCATGATCCTGGAGTCCCGGGATCGAGTCCCGCATCGGGCTCCCTGCTCGGCAGGGAGTCTGCTTCTCCCTCTGACCCTCCCCCCTCTCATGTGCTCTCTGTCTCTCTCATTCTCTCTGTCTCAAATAAATAAATAAAATCTTTAAAAAAAAAAGATACCCAAGACAGGGTCTGCAGCCCCACCAGAGGGGAGAGCCTCCAACACTAGCCAGCTCCTCTGGCCCCAGGAAT
>NW_027818462.1:0-276 GCF_054177405.1 Leptonychotes weddellii | reverse complement strand
CGAGCCCTGGTTCCATCAGAGACCCGGGGAGACGCAGGGAGACATGGGGAGACGCTGGCTCTGCAACCCCGTCCGGTCCGGCCTTAGCATCTCAGAGAGGCCGCCTCTGTGGGGTTGAAGGGAAGTGCAGCCCTCAGGCATTTTCTGAGTGGTGGAGGAGGGTTAGAAACCAGAACCCAGACTGGTCCTCGTGGGCCTGCCCAGTGGCGCCCAGGAGGGTCTGGTCAGCGCTTCCCAGCACACCCTGACCACAGCGCTGCACTCCTAGCAGAGGGT
>NW_027818461.1:0-276 GCF_054177405.1 Leptonychotes weddellii | reverse complement strand
CAGTTGTTGAAGCTTTGTGATGAACATAGGAAGATTCATTATATTCTTCTTACTACTTTTGTGTGTGCTTGAAAATTATCATAAAGCAGAATGGAGGTTTTTTTTTTTTAAGATTTTATTTATTTATTTGATAGCGAGAGCAAGAGAGCACAAGCAGGGGGAACAGTAGAGGGAGAGGGAGAAGCAGGCTCCCCGCCAAGCAGGGAGCCCAATGCAGGGCTCGATCCCAGGACCCTGGGATCATGACCTGAGCTGAAGGCAGACGCTTAACCATCT
>NW_027818460.1:0-276 GCF_054177405.1 Leptonychotes weddellii | reverse complement strand
GTTGATGCCAGTGTCAGCTAGGTTTTTTGAAGCTAAAGTCCTGGAACATGTTTGGGATCTGGCTCTTAAATGCTATTAGGTGTTTGGGGCCTAAGATAAAACTCGGAGTATGATTAACTTTCTTGCTTCTCCCTTGAAGTGGGAACATAAATTCTTTGGCTTATTCAGAGACAAAATATACAGTATGAGTAAATGGGGCCTAACAGAAGATCAACAGAGACGGAGCCTTTCTAAAATGGAGTCCCTTCAGCCTCCCTACCTCAAAGGGAAATTTTG
>NW_027818459.1:0-276 GCF_054177405.1 Leptonychotes weddellii | reverse complement strand
TATGCTTCCATGACCAGACTGCACTTGTTTAGGGGAAAAGTCTAATGAGTGCTCAGAAAATTTTACTGAATCAATATCCAGTGGGCGATTGGTACTGCAGAGAGAACTGGCATCTCCACTCTCCTTGGGCTTGTTTTCCAACCGTAAAGTCAGAAGGTCAGGGGAATTTGTCTTCCAGTTTCCAGGTCTCAGGATGCCAGAAGAATGATGTCCCTTAAAGCCTCATCAACAAATAACAGAAGATTGGAAGGCATTTTTTAAAAATGAGAACATCTG
>NW_027818458.1:0-276 GCF_054177405.1 Leptonychotes weddellii | reverse complement strand
GGAAGGAAATAGATCCAAACCGAGGAGCACAGAGAACTCTCATCAAAATCAACGAAAGCAGGCCAACACCAAGACATAGTGCAGTTATTTTGCAAAATATAGTGATGAAGAAAAAAATCCTAAAAGCAGCAAGACAAAAGAAGTCCCTAACTTACAAGGGAAGACAGATGAGGTTAGCAGCAGATCTCTCCACAGAAACCTGGCAAGCCAGAAGAGAGTGGCATGATATATTCAATGTGCTGAATGGGAAAAATCTGCAGCCAAGAGTACTCTATC
>NW_027818457.1:0-276 GCF_054177405.1 Leptonychotes weddellii | reverse complement strand
GTGAAAACTGCCAAAATGCTTGTGGGGAAAAGTAATCATGTCCATTACATGAAAATTTACAAGGAGGCACCTGGAAATTTCCATAGCAAAAAACAAAGAGTCCAAAGATCTAAAATATATTTCAGAGATCCCACTTGGATCCATTCAGAATCGTTCCCCTACAGCCAGATATATAGGAATACAGTAACTTTTTTTTTTTTAATTTTATTATGTTATGTTAGTCACCATACAATACATCATTGTTTTTTGATGTAGTGATCCATGATCCATTGTTTT
>NW_027818456.1:0-276 GCF_054177405.1 Leptonychotes weddellii | reverse complement strand
TCAATGCAAAAGTATGCTATAAATTAATGATGTATAATTCTTTCAGTTTATCTCTGTAGGACATAATATGCTCATATGAAAAGTAAAGTTCTGATCTTATGACTTTATTTAGAATAAAGTTAATTTGCATAAAATAACCTTTTGAAATTTAATTTAATAGTTCTCAATTTCATTTTTCATTATTTATTTATTTTATTTTATTTTTTTATTTTTTAAAGATTTTATTTATTTATTTGAGAGAGAGAGAATGAGAGAGAGAGAACACATGAGAGGGGT
>NW_027818455.1:0-276 GCF_054177405.1 Leptonychotes weddellii | reverse complement strand
TAGAACTCTCACTCAGAGGGAGGGGCCAATAGAACCAATTTGACAATCCCTCACTAGTTGGGAACTCTGGTGGATGACTTCAGGTTCCTTCAGCAGTTGCTTTGGGTGCTGTTTAGAACACACAGGCCATGCTTTTACTGTACTAACCAAGTACTTTAAGGGCCATCTGGCATCCTTAGCAATATGCCATTTTATTGAGACACTATGGTGGCCATTCTTTCTAGGCACCCAACCTGCTGTACCTACTGAAGGGTCAGTAGCTCATGCCTAACACCT
>NW_027818454.1:0-276 GCF_054177405.1 Leptonychotes weddellii | reverse complement strand
GGAAGATAGCACCCCTATTCCCAGTCTCTGTGGGAGGGTAGGAGCTAGCTTCTAACAGGCACCAACAGCAAACACACACGGCCTAATCACAGAGAACCAGTGAGCAAACTTCAGGAAGTTACTCAAGGTGTTCTACTGGTCAACCTCCCCTCTACAGTCCTCCAGCACATTCCCACTGTCTCACTCAGCCCTCAAACACCTTCCCATCCTTTGTCTCAGCAGAACTGAGCTCAGACTGAGTTCTGGCCTGTCTTCCCAGTTCCTAGAACCGTGCAT
>NW_027818453.1:0-2639 GCF_054177405.1 Leptonychotes weddellii | reverse complement strand
AATGAATCATGGAACACTACATCAAAAACTAATGATATAATGTATGGTGACTAACATAACAATAAAAAAGGAAAAAAAAAAAACCAAAGCAGGAAAAAAAAATTTTTTTTTACCTGCTAGTTTCAGCATTCAAAAAAAAAATGTGTGGGAATTAGAAGTGTCATGTTCTTATCTGTTCATCTATTTACTCATTTATGTATTTATCTTTAGGGAGTGGAGCAACGGCTGTGGTCCAAGCAGCATATTGTGCCCCTAAGAAGGAGAAAGTGGCAATCAAACGGATAAACCTTGAGAAATGTCAAACTAGCATGGATGAACTCCTGGTATGCACATCTCATATTTTTTATGTGGGAATTATACTCCTATGTGTATTCATGTTAGAGTGGGAAATAACTTGAAATTTTTTATTACTTTTCTAAAAAAAAGGTGTTGTGATTTGCTCATCAAGCAATGCTTATTGTAAAATTTATAAAAATCCAGGTAAATAGAAAAAAATTAGTTGTAATCCTCCCATTCTGAGATTAACACTTGCTATATAGTTTTTCAGACTGCACATTTAAATATCTTTGTATTTTTATGATAATGTAATCATTTACTTGTTCTTTTCATTGAAAAATTTATCAAATTCTTTGTGTCTATAAATATGAATTAATATGCCTTTCAGTATGTGTGTAGTATTCTGTTGCATAGGTAGACCACATTTTATTTAACCTATTTCTCATGTTGGACAATTACCTTTTTCCTCTTTTTTATTGTTTTAAACAATGCTGCTTCTCTCTTTCCTGAAACTAGTATCATGCAATTGTGATACCTGGTCAAATGGAATATGCTTTAAAAGGCTTTGGCCTCCTAGGAACATGGTACCAATCTGCATTCTGAACACTGATACAAGATGAGAGGTAGAAGGTGGCATTGCCTTCTCCAAAAGCTAGGGAAAAAGAGAAGAAAGGGAGTCTCAGGGATTAATAGCTGCAAGAACTGTTCTGTGGAATTAAAAGCTAGACACACAGGGATTGTTTTGTATGTCTTTCATGAGCCATGATACCCAGAGTTGTTTTAAGTGTATAGTAAGTGCTCAGTAAAGGACATGAGATAGATTCTCAAATCATTTAACTTTGTAAATCCTCAGTTTCTTTGGCTTAAAATGGAAATAATAACATCTGCTTTGTATATCTCATGAGGTTTATCTTTCTTTTTTAAAAATTTTTTAAAAAAGATTTTACTTATTAGAGAGTGGGAGAAGGGGCAGAGGAAGAGAGAGAATCTCAAGCAGACTCCATGCTGAGTGTAGAGCCTGATGCGGGGCTTGATCTCACAACCCTGAGATCATGACCTGAGCCAAAATCAAGAGTTGGATGCTTAACTGAGTGAGCCACCCAGGCGCCCCCTTCATGAGGTTTTTCTTGAGGATGAAATGATCCAGTACTTGAAAAGTATAAACTGCCATACAAATAGGAACTAATGTTACTTTATTAAGTATTTCTTTTATTAAGTATTTCTCTAAGGTCATGTACAGCTAGTGATAGGCAGGAGTTAGCACTGGGATGATCTGACACTCCAGAAATCTTTCTGTTCCCAGGTTGGATTTAATTTCTGGTTGAGCCTATACTGAGTATTAGGGAATATTGGAATAAAAGGAAACGAGATAATAGAATTATGCATTGAACTTTTAGCAGATTAAACAAATGCATCTCTTCAGGAGTTGGTAATGTGTGAGCAAAAGCTAAAGAAGAAAGTTGCTAGAGTGGTCTTGGGCCTCTTTGGTGAGAGAATATACACTTGAAAGGAGATGCTGATGGAAATCCTAGGTAGTGATCTTGGATTTATAGATGCCCACAACCCCTTAGAGCATCATTTGGATATTTGAACTGCAATGATCATAAAAGAAGGTTGTAAATTGTAAACTAATTGTTTTGAGGAAAAACAGAATTTTTAACCTACCTATTAAGACTGGAATTTGATGGGCGCCTGGGTGGCTCAGATGGTTAAGCGTCTGCCTTCAGCTCAGGTCATGATCCCAGGGTCCTGGGATCGAGTCCCGCATCGGGCTCTCTGCTCCTTGGGAGCCTGCTTCTCCCTCTGCCTCTCTCTCTCTCTGTCTCTCATGAATAAATAAATAAAATCTTTAAAAAAAAAGACGAATTTGAGAAGCCCAGTATGAATTTGTATCATTTGCCAGTTACTTTATATAACCGATAAGGATATCATAAAGGTGAATGAAAGTCTTATTTATTACCTCATGACTAAAGAAATGGAGGCTCAAAGTTTAAATAACTTTACTGTGCTCACATGATGGTAACAGCAAACATCTTTTTAGTGATAGGCACTTAAGTGTACTTTACCCTCATAAACACCTCCATGAGACAGGTGGTAGCTCCATTTTAGATGAAGGAAGTAAATCACAATAAGTGACAGTCTGGATTAAAAATCAGGTCTTTTCTGGGCGCCTGGGTGGCTCAGTTGGTTAAGCGACTGCCTTCGGCTCAGGTCATGATCCTGGAGTCCCGGGATCGAGTCCCGCATCGGGCTCCCTGCTCGGCAGGGAGTCTGCTTCTCCCTCTGACCCTCCTCCCTCTCATGCTCTCTGTCTCTCATTCTCTCTGTCTCAAATAAATAAATAAAATCTTAAAAAAAAAAAA
>NW_027818452.1:0-276 GCF_054177405.1 Leptonychotes weddellii | reverse complement strand
CCGAGCAGCAGGGCCGAGCCCAGGGAGCAGGGCCCAGGGGCCCAGGCTGGAGGTGGGAGGGGGCCTGGGGCCTGAGACTGAGTGAGAACCAGCAAGGAGATGGTCAGAGGCAAAAGGAGGGGCCCGGAGGGGCCGGGGCTTTCCTCCAGGCCTTTCCCCAGGTGGAGACCCCTCTGAAGAAGCCTCCACCTGACCGAGTGTCCGGGCCCACCGAGGCACATGCAGCCCGAACAGTGCAGTTTCTCCCAACCTGACCGTAAAAACCCCAGGAGAGGG
>NW_027818451.1:0-276 GCF_054177405.1 Leptonychotes weddellii | reverse complement strand
ATGCCAGACAACTCATGTTTCTTGCCTTTTTTTGTTGTTGTTTCATCTGTACACCTTTAAAACACTGTACTGAAATTTTTTTTTTTTTTTCAGCAAGTGCTTCAGGCTGTGTTTAAACGTCCGGCAGAAAACCATGATGTTTTTTCATTATAAATCCAATCTCCTTCATGGAATCGAGTACCAAGAAGTTCTCTGCGGCCACGGAAAGGACAGGACACCCACCTGGGCTTCCTGGGGTTATGTCATGCTTAGGGAATGTTTCAGGCAGAAGGAGTT
>NW_027818450.1:0-276 GCF_054177405.1 Leptonychotes weddellii | reverse complement strand
GGTATTGAGGAGGGCACGTTCTGCATGGAGCACTGGGTGTTATGCACAAACAATGAATCATGGAACACTTCATCTAGAACTAATGATGTAATGTATGGGGATTAACATAAGAATAAAAAAAAAAAAAGGCATCCCTCAGGTGGGGAGATATCACCCTTGTCAGGAATTTACCTGAGAGAGCCTAGCTGGTAGTTAGCCTTAAATGCCACCAGAGCATGGGGAAAACTGTATGAAAACTTTTTCCTGACTCTTTTCCTCCCCTCTGCTTCAACTATG
>NW_027818449.1:0-276 GCF_054177405.1 Leptonychotes weddellii | reverse complement strand
TTCAGTTTTTTCACGTTTTGTGTTCTCTGAGCCTTCTCCGTCCATCCCACTTCTGCCACCACTACCCTGGCTGGGCGCCTCCAACCATTTACTCATCCACACTGGTTACTTTGATTACTGGGCTCAGCACCCTAACTCTAGCACCCGAAATAATGCAGGCCCAGAGTAAGTTCTACATATTGGTTGAACAAACAAGTCAGGAGCAATGGTATTACTTTGTAAATACTCATCTGTAGGTCTGTCTCCCACCCAAGAGTGAAAGAACCTTCATTCAGG
>NW_027818448.1:0-276 GCF_054177405.1 Leptonychotes weddellii | reverse complement strand
GTATTATTCAAATTTTTAACACTTATTGGGACATTTCATGTGACTTAGTATATGGAAACATTTTTTAAATGCTCTATATGTGCTTGAAAAAATGTGTATATTTGTGGAGGATTCTAAAAATATATATTACATCAAGCATGTAATGTTAAATATATATCCTTATTATATTGTGTGTATTTGATCCATGTTTATAATAGTGATATGTTAAAATCTCCCTGTCCAATTGTTTTACATTTTTTCCATGTAATTCTATTAATTGAAAGTTTGGAGCATTTT
>NW_027818447.1:0-276 GCF_054177405.1 Leptonychotes weddellii | reverse complement strand
TTACAGAGTTGTGCAACCATGATTTCAGTCAGTTTTAGAAAAAATTTTTAAAGATTTTATTTATTTGAGAGAGAGCAAGCAGGTGGGGGGAGGAGTAGAGGAAAAGAGAGAGAGAAAATCTCAAGCAGACTCCATGCTGAGCTCGGAGCCCGATCTCATGGCCCTGAGATCATGACCTGAGCCGAAATCAAGAGTCAGATGCTTAACCAACTGAGCTACCCAGGCACCCCAATTTTAGAACATTTTTATCACCCAAAAAAGAAACTCCTCAGACTT
>NW_027818446.1:0-276 GCF_054177405.1 Leptonychotes weddellii | reverse complement strand
CCACCTTTTCAGGCCTTACCTCTGGCCACTACCTGACATGCATCCTATGCTTTAGCCGACCTCGACTGTTTTACATGCCCCGAAAGTGAGCCTTCAGTGTTGCTTGTCTGCTTCTCCCATCCAGCTGCTTGCTTCCCGACTGGGGGAGGGAGGGACCCAGGATGGCTTCATGTTGGCTGCATCTGAGCTGACTTGGAACAATAGTGTAGGGTAGGGAGAGGTGAGACCCACAGGAGGAGGACTCCCGTCTGCTGGAACCAACAGTCTGAGGAGCTG
>NW_027818445.1:0-276 GCF_054177405.1 Leptonychotes weddellii | reverse complement strand
TGTTATGCACAAACAATGAATCATGGAACACTTCATCTAGAACTAGTGATGTAATGTATGGGGATTAACATAAGAATAAAAAAAAAAAGAAGGTAATTTATGCTAACTATATTTGTAAATAAATAGTATTTCAAATGCAAAAGTTGTGAGAAGATCATTTCAACACATTAAATAAAAATAAACACAAACAGAAATAGACTGTTTATGTAGAAAAGATATGATACGTTCTCTATATCTTATATAATCATATCAATTTATTATATTAATTACTCTGGC
>NW_027818444.1:0-276 GCF_054177405.1 Leptonychotes weddellii | reverse complement strand
TCCGACTTCTTACTAATGTCTGTATTGATTAGGTCCCTGGCAGTCAGTCCTGCCTCTTGTTCTTTTTTTTGAGGGGATTTTTTCCATCTTGTCATTTTGTCCAGAGGATAATAGATGAATGAGAGAACAAAATGCTAACAGGGTAACAACGACCCCAGATAAATATACACTAAAGCAATTAGAAAAGACCTGAAACTGGGGGAAAAGAAAGGGAAAGAAGAAAAAAGAAAAAAAGAAAGAAAAAGAAAAAGAAAGAGAAAAAGAAAAAAAGGATAT
>NW_027818443.1:0-276 GCF_054177405.1 Leptonychotes weddellii | reverse complement strand
TCTAGGTTGAACTTCGAGTAGTCTCTCCAGGCCAGAAGCCAAGCCAAGGGCTTGCCATCAGACATGCCTGCAATACCGTAGATTTGGGCAGATTCCTCTTGCTGGGGTCCCCAATATATCCCGAGGTTCCTGCACCTGCCAGGAAGTGACATTCTTGACTCACCTGGTGAGGCTGCTGGGAACTCTGTAAGCAAGGTATTAGGCCATCATTCCCAAAGGCCTTTTTTAAGGCTTCAGGTTTCCTAAAGTCAACCTTAGTTCCTTAAAGCTGTTTGG
>NW_027818442.1:0-2639 GCF_054177405.1 Leptonychotes weddellii | reverse complement strand
TGTGCATACTCATTTCTTTTATTCAAATTCATCACCCCTAATCCCATTTTCTCTACATATTTTTGTTTGCTTCAATCTTTTTTTACTAGCATGTATCCTTCTATCTCTACAGCTTTTCCAATATCCTTCCCGTCACTTTTCTCTCCCCCATACCATGCATTCTGACGACTAACTTCTTAGGTGAATAAAAACTGAAGTGGGGAGTTCTGCTCCTTACCATTAAAAGATACCATAAAAAAAGCAAAAGCAGCGAGCATTTCTGAGCTCAGCATAGGATCTCGGTGTTCCTGGAGGGCCGTGCTGTTTCTTTTTCTGACATCGCATCATCTGTACCTCCTGCATCTTAGCCCACTCCTGAATTCCCATTTCCTTTAAGCAAGGAAAGGGCCATGCATTTTTTTTACTTACATTGTTTCTCCCACCTTAGAATCTTCTTTTGATCCAGGCATCCCAATGTTTAGAATCACCTTTCTCTATTTGTTGTCATCATAAGTGACAAATATTTAAGAGAAACTTCTCATCCTTTCACTCAGAAACCCCAACTACAAAAACATTTCTAGGTGAACCAGAAGAAAAGGACTTCTCTATTTCTAGTTGTTTCAAATCAACTCCCTGAATTCCCACTTCCATTGCTCCATTCTCTAAACTACTTTCTCCATCATTGCTAAGTAAGTAAAGATTCCTCTCCCCTTTTACTTGTCCCAAGCCCATCAAGTATTTGTGAACAACCTCTCTCTGATCATTCTCAGACATGTAGGAAAGGCTTGGTTCTTGTCTGGTAACCTGGAGGTTAGGTCAGAATTACGTGCCCAAAGAGGTACAATTCCAGCATTTTCTATTTATATTCATTCTTCTCTAAAACCCTTAAGCAAAGATGTTTTTACTATTGGTCTATTCCTGGGGCAAAATTCCACATGTTGACTTCCAGGAAAAGGGGACCTTTCAGTGTTTTAAATGTTTAAATAAATACACACACACACACACACACACATTGAGCTATAGGCTTTGAGTTTCATTTTACTAAATTTAAAACTTCATTAGCTTTACCATTGTTTTACATTCAGACTGTTCTCAAGACTCTATTTCACACCCCCAATGTCAGAGTTCAGGTATAAGTGTGTGAAGGGAGGTTCAAGGGAAGTTTGGACATGTGTTTTGCTGGGACTCTCTGTCATGAGAGATTCACAGGCCTTAGTAAATAACAGTATTGAATATGTTTATACTTTCCTGTCAAGAGCCCAATTGTCAAGGCCCCAGCTTTGCCATCTTGACTGACAGAAATTAGCATCTACTTGGACTTCCCCTACCATTTCCTGTATTCAGAAAGGGTTCTCCTAAGTTTTTTTGTCTCTTCTTCCTTCAGCTCTCTTTGCCATGAATGACTTGGGCTGAGCTTTTGTACTGGCAATTGCTGCAGCCACCTTGTTCCTGGCTTCAGAAGAGGAGTTGCTGTTCTCTCTCCCATCACCATTGCTACTTAGCATGACTGTAGAGGGAGACAGACTTCTCCTTTTCTTACCCATTACCCTTCAGGGACAAGGCTGCAAGTTGTAATAAGACATCAAAAGCTCAGACATATCAGATGAAAATAAGAATAAACTGATAAATGTGATTATGTTCTGAGCCTCAGCCTCACATCCAGATCAACATTCAAAGATTCTAGAAAGCTTCTTGACCCACTGCCATCTTTACCATTTTAAACTTACTTCTACCCTGTAAAGGGTAGCACAGGATGTCTGCTTTACATTGATCCCAGCCCCAGTGAGCACTAAACACACACATGTTCATGCACACACATATACACACACCCTAAGTCCCCAAGAAAGAGACAGAAAGACATTTTTTCCCTTTTTTCCAGCTTGTGAAATTTGCATACTTTGATGTTTTGAACCAGAATGGACCTGGTCTGAGTATAATTAAGAGGATGAGGATCAAGAGATTCATGATCATCATCCAGAAATATGTGGTTTTATTTGCTTAAAAAAATGACACTCAACTAGAACACTTTTGTACATACAGTAGTGTTTAGTTTTAGATTCCATTCATCATTTTGACATTTCTGAACATAATCCCTATTTTCCTGGGTCAGGCACAGTTAGTTTTCACTCCTCTCCCAGATGCACAATCTCTTGGTTACCTCAGTTTAGCATCCATTCAAAAATTAAATTAAATTAATAAAATTAAATAAAATAAAAATATCCCAATAAAAGCAGAACTCAGAGAAATGATGGATACACATTTTTTAAAAGTCATATTTCGGTATGAAAAACAATAAAGCCAATCTAGCTATGAGATGGATAAAGATTGTGCTAATTATTACAGAACAATTAATGTCTCAGTCTATAATCACCATGCAAATATTTCCTCCATTGACCTCAGATCGTCATTCAGAATTAGATTTTGTCACTATGTGGGCCAGGGTGTTGATTTATGAAAAGCAAAGGGGCAATTTTTCCCAAGTTAAATTTGAAACTGTGTATCCCAGGAGCAGAGTCTTGGCTTCAGTTTGGGCCCCTTTCCAAATATACAAGGCATTTTGTTCATAAGGCCAGATGTCCAGCAGGCTCTGAACAGAAAGCAAATGTCTGATCAGTGTTTCCCTTTCCTCATCCTATCCTGGGGCGTTGACACCAAAACAC
>NW_027818441.1:0-276 GCF_054177405.1 Leptonychotes weddellii | reverse complement strand
TTTTTTTTTTTTTTTTTTGCTTTGTCAGCTCCTAAAAGTAATGGTTCTTACATTCTTCAACATGTAGACTCTTGACAGGCACGGCAAAAAGCCCCCCGAGTTCTCTCCCTTGCTGCTTGCTTCACACAAATACGAAAACAGCGTTGCCCATGTCGTCTTTTCTGTGCTATTCTAACCCACGGTGGGAGATGGTTTTTAAAGTCATTTTGTGAGACTGCCTTGCCAGCCAGCCCCAGGCTCTGGGAGCTACCACCCTAGGAAGCAGAGGCTACGTGT
>NW_027818440.1:0-276 GCF_054177405.1 Leptonychotes weddellii | reverse complement strand
TCTCTGTTTCGGGGACTCTGAGGAGCCCCACTGTGACATGTGAACGCAGTGTCTGCTCCCAGAGCCCTGCCTCCTCAATGCTGGTGTTCGTGTGTGTGTATAAGCGTTTTTACTAGATACCAGTTAACAGGTTCCCACAGAGGCCTTTGCGAATTTGGGCAATTATAGCAATGCTGCTGCGTAAACGCGTCAGTCGTTCCGAGGCCGTGAGCTTGCAGTTATTCGAGCTGCTGAATTAGAGATCAGACATGTGTCCAGTTTTCGTACACGCTGATG
>NW_027818439.1:0-276 GCF_054177405.1 Leptonychotes weddellii | reverse complement strand
GGTTTGTTTGCTTTTTTATTTTTTTTTAAAGATTTTATTTATTTGAGAGAGAGAATGAGAGAGAGAGAGAGCACATTAGAGGGGGGAGGGTCAGAGGGGGAAGCAGACTCCCTGCTGAGCAGGGAGCCCGATGCGGGACTCGATCCAGGGACTCCAGGATCATGACCTGAGCCGAAGGCAGTCGCTTAACCAACTGAGCCACCCAGGCGCCCCTGTTTGCTTTTTTAGATTCCACATATGAGTGAGATCATTTTTCCAAAAAGGACATACAAATGG
>NW_027818438.1:0-276 GCF_054177405.1 Leptonychotes weddellii | reverse complement strand
TACACTAGAAAGAGACCCTGCCCTCCACTCTCCAACCCCATCACAGGAAAGCGTGCCCACGTGTCCCCAGCTCCACATGCCCTCAGCTCCAGTGGGCTGGGGTGGCCATGGAGAAGTGGGAGGAGACAAACTGCCACGTGGTGGAGTCGAGCCCTTCCACCCCTTCAGCAGCCAGTTGACAACATTATCAAATTCAGATTTTCATACCAGTACATAAACAAACAACCACCTCAATAAAAGATATTAAAAAGCTCAGCTTCTGTCTTAGAGTGATAC
>NW_027818437.1:0-276 GCF_054177405.1 Leptonychotes weddellii | reverse complement strand
TAAGACTGGGTCAGCTGCTGGAGGGTGCGTGCGACTCCGTTCTTCCTTCGTGGGGCCTGTGGCCACTGTTACTGCCTACATGTCATTCCAAACTTAAAAACAGCCTGTGGCCAAACATCAAAGCTGACAGAATCTGACTGGAATTGCATTAAAACTACAGGTCAATTTTAAGAGAACTGACATCTTTCTAATATGGATTATTTCAGATATTTTACATGATGGATGTAATTACTAAGGTACTCTCTAAATGTTCTTAAAAACATTTTATACTTTTCT
>NW_027818436.1:0-276 GCF_054177405.1 Leptonychotes weddellii | reverse complement strand
GCTTGAGGACCATGCATGTTGAGGAGCATATTTGTAGAGAGGAGCAAGGTGAAGCTTCACAGAAACAGTGAAACCCGGGCCAAAGGAGCAGCTATAATTACTTCCCAGTCATGCTCCAGCTTCCAGATCGCTAAGCTTTCCCAGAATTAACTTCGAATGTACCTGATACTTTAAAATAGTTCCTTCTTTTTTTTAAAGTAACACCTGAGTGTTAGTTTGTATCATCCAACATAAATTTGATTTAAAAAAAACCAAGGAGAGAAGAAAGGAAGAGAG
>NW_027818435.1:0-276 GCF_054177405.1 Leptonychotes weddellii | reverse complement strand
GTTCTAGAGGGGAGGGTGGTGGGAGGATGGGTTGGCCTGGTGGTGGGTATTGAGGAGGGCACGTTCTGCATGGAGCACTGGGTGTTGTGCACGAACAATGAATCATGGAACGCTTCATCTAGAACTAATGATGTAATGTATGGGGATTAACATAAGAATAAAAAAATAAATAAATAAATAAAAAATAAAAAACAAAAAAAAGATGAGTTTGAATTTTCTAGAATTTTGTATAAATGGAAATATACAGTATAGACCCCTTTTTTTCTGGTCTGTTTC
>NW_027818434.1:0-276 GCF_054177405.1 Leptonychotes weddellii | reverse complement strand
TGCTGGCGACCTTGCCCTCAGATAAAAAGCCCCCCTCAGTCGACATCAAGCGACCCGCGGTAATTCCCAGATACGCAACAGTCGGCTCTGAGGAGCCCCTGCGAGCCAGCTGCAGCATTCCTGCTCGAGAGGACACGGCCCGAGGAGGCCGTGCGCCCCACTCTTCTGCTCAGCCCGGCAGCCCCCTGCCCGGCCCCCCGGGGCCCACCCAACAACCACTCCACTGTGGTGCCTCGTCCACGGCGCAGTGGAAACCAAGGCTCTCCACTAACCCAG
>NW_027818433.1:0-276 GCF_054177405.1 Leptonychotes weddellii | reverse complement strand
ACGATCATGATCATCATCACCATCACCATCATCATCACCATCACCACCATCATCATCACCATCACCATCATCACCACCATCATCACCATCATCACCATCATCACCATCATTGCTATATCTGTTGTCATTGCTGCTGCAACCACAGCTATACAGAGTTTTTTCAGATGTTTAAAGTTCCAAGGAGTGGTAAATTTTCCAGAGAAAACCATGGAAGTAAGGATAATATTTCTCAACTGTACCTTATAGTTAACATGTGTGTCTACTAGGAAAGAGATT
>NW_027818432.1:0-2640 GCF_054177405.1 Leptonychotes weddellii | reverse complement strand
TAGTTTTTGTTTTCCTGGAAGCTTTTTTATCTCTCCTTCAATTTTCAATGACAGCCTAGCTGGATATAGTATTCTTGGCTGCATATTTTTCTCATTTAGTGCTCTGAATATATCCTGCCAGTCCTTTCTGGCCTGCCAGGTCTCTGTAGATAGGTCCTTTGCCAATCTAATGTTTCTACCATTGTAGGTTACAGATCTCTTCTCCTGAGCTACTTTCAGGATTTTCTCTTTGTCTCTGAGACTCGTAAGTTTTACTATTAGATGTCGGGGTGTTGACCTATTTTTATTGATTTTGAGGGGGGTTCTCTGTGCTTTCTGGATTTTGATGACTGTTTCTTTCCCCAAATTAGGGAAGTTCTCGCTATAATTTGCTCCAATATACCTTCTGCCCCTCTCTTCTTCTTCTGGGACCCCAATTATTCTAATATTGTTTCGTCTTATGGTATCACTTATCTCTCGAATTCTGCCCTCGTGATCCAGTAGTTGTTTATCTCTCTTTTTCTCAGCTTCTTTATTTTCCATCATTTGGTCTTCTAGATCACTAATTCTCTCTCCTGCCTCATTTATCCTAGCAGTTAGAGTCTCCATTTTTTATTGCACCTCATTAATAGCCTTTCTGATTCCGACTTTGTTAGATTTTAGTTCTTTTATTTCTCCAGAAAGGGATTCTCTAATATCTTCCAAGCTTTTTTCAAAAGCCCAGCTAGTATCTTTAAAATCCTCATTCTGAACTCTAGTTCTGACATCTTACTAACACCAATATTGATTAGGTCCCTGGCAGTTGGTACTGCCTGTTGTTCTTTTTTTTGAGGTGAGTTTTTCTGTCTTGTCATTTTGTCCAGAGAACAATAGGTGATTGATAGAACAAAATGCTAACAGGGTAACAACGACCCGAGAAAAATATACACTAAACAAATCAGAAGAGACCTGCAACCAGGGGAAAAGAAAGGGAAAGAAAGAAAAAAAGAAAAGAAAAAGAAAAAGATAAAAACAAACAAACAAAAAACAGAATATGATCAAATATGATCAGGCTGGTGCATAGATCAGGGCCACACACTAGACTTTGGGCGTATTTTGGTCTGTTAGAAGAAAGTGCCTCCCAAAATTTTAAAGAAAGAAAAACATATATGTACTAAAATAAGGGTTAATATGATGAAGCGATGGAATATGACTGTAAAGATGAAAATTATAAAAGATTTTATAAAAGGAATTGATAAGATAATAAGTTGGTAAAAAAAGAAAGAAGAGGATTTAAAAAAAAAGGGGGGGGAGAGAATTTGATCAGGCAGGAGACTAGAACAAAGCCATACACTAGAGATTTAGTGTTTATATTGGTCTGTTAGAAGAAATTGTATCCCAAAATTTTAAAGAGACAACAACTTATATATATATATACCAAAAATAAGGTTAACTACTATGAAGGGATAGAATATGACTCTAAAAATGAAAAATAAAAAAGATTTTTTAAAAAAGGGATTGATATAATGTTGCTTGAAAAAGGGAAAAAGAAAAATTCAAAAAAAAAGAAAAATAAAGTTAAAAAAAAATTAACTTTGAAAGATTAAAGGATCATGGGAAAAAAGCCATGAATTATATGGCTGTATTCCCCTAGCGCTGGAGTTCTGCTATTTTCATTGATCAGTAAACTTGGTCTTGGCTGCCTATTCTTGCTGATCTTCTGGGGGAGGGGCCTGTTTCTGTGGTTCAAAAATGTCTTTGCCGGAGGCGGAATTGCCCCACTCTTGCCAGGTCCGGCCTAAGTAATCTGCTCGGGTTTGCTCTCGGGAGCTTTTGTTCCTTGCAAGCTTTCCATACAGTTTTGAGGACGAGAGTGAAATGGCAGCCTCCCAATTTCCACCCCGGAGGAGCAGAGAACTCGGGGCCCTGCTCCTCAGTGCACCCCCAGAGAGAAGCAGTCAATCACTCCTGTTCCCCTGGTCTCCGGCCGCACTCCATGCTCACTGGCCTGTGACTGAGCATTTCCATCTCTGGCACCCAACTCGGTGTGGAGTCTCCAAACCCAGCAGATCCCTGCAGTGCGCTCCCACGCCACTCCTCCCCGGGGGAGGAAGGGGAGTCTCCCTGGATCTGCCGCTTGTTGGGTCCCTGCTGGAAGAACAGTGGCCCGACTATGCCGTGGATCACAGTTTATGGCAACCCTGAGCTGAGAGCCCACTCCTCGGCACTGTCTCTGCAGCTGGCTTCCCCTCTCTGATACCTGGGAGCTCTGCCACACTCAGGCACCCCCGGTCTTTCTGTGACCCTGAAGGTCCCAAGACCACACTGTCCCAGAGAAGGTCCCACCCCCCACCCCCACCCCCGCTTAGCCACTGGAGTGACGTCCCTCCGCGGAGCTGACTTCTAAAAGTTCCGATTTTGTGCTCCGCGGCTCTATCACTTGCCAGTAGCGGCCGACGGAGGCCCCCTCTCCCACTATCTATCCTCCCGAATATCACCTCGGATTCACTTCTCCACACATCCTACCTTCCAGAAAGTGGTCGCTTTTCTGTTCAGAGAGTTGTTGCTATTCTTTTCTTCGATCTCCTGTTGAGTTGGTAGGTGTTCAGAATGGTTTGATCCCTATCTAGCTGAATTCCTGGGACCAGACGAAATTTAGGTCTCCTACTCCTCTGCCATCTT
>NW_027818431.1:0-276 GCF_054177405.1 Leptonychotes weddellii | reverse complement strand
CTGAGATGTAAGAAGATCTGGATCTCTACAAGCAGAATATCACAGGTGGGTGGTTTTGAGGTACGAAGCGGAGAGCTGTGATTCTGCGGGCAGATATCGGAGGATAAACGGCAGCGGGAGGCTGCCTGGCCGTGGGGATCCTACACCGCCGGTGAGTGACAGCCTCACGCGCTGCGGACGGGACACAGACTCGCAGACCGGTAGCGTCGGGAAAGGACTTTAGGGCAGCCCCCGGGGTGGAAAACCAGACCGGCGGGGTCATGCGCACACGAACTG
>NW_027818430.1:0-276 GCF_054177405.1 Leptonychotes weddellii | reverse complement strand
TGTTGGGTTGGTATATGTTTACGATTGTTATACCCTCTTGATGAATTGGCCTCTTTATCATTCTGTAATGACCTTTCTTTGTCTCTTGTTACTGTTCTTAGTTGAAAGTTTATTTTGTCTCATATAAGTATAGCCACCCCCTCTTTCTTTTGGTTTCTACTGTATGAGATATCATTTGTCATCTCTTTGCTTTCAGCCTATGTGTATCCTTAAATCTGAAGTATCTTGTAGGCCAGCTATAGTTGGGTCCTTTTTTTTTTTTTTTTTAATCCATTC
>NW_027818429.1:0-276 GCF_054177405.1 Leptonychotes weddellii | reverse complement strand
TGCATCTACTCACTCAGCAACTATTTAATGAATAGAAAAGGTCAATATGTCTTCGCATTTTGAAGCGCGAGTAAGAGGCTGATGAAGGGGACAAAATGGACAATACATTCTAGCACCTGTAGTTCTTTTGGTGTCATGTGTGTTATGTGAGGTAATGACAGAATGGACAGTTGGAAATGTTGACAAGCCTTGGGAAGCCGTTGATGGGATTTTCTCACAAACCATCTGGCTGTCTTATAATAGATGATTTGCAGGCCATTAGTTGGGATGGCAGGA
>NW_027818428.1:0-276 GCF_054177405.1 Leptonychotes weddellii | reverse complement strand
GTCAGGTCTGACTGAGGGCCGGTTGGGAAGGTACCACTTTTGTCAGAAGCACATGTGTGATTCAAGTGCCTCCTGGGAAAGGTCTGGTGAGCTCTGCCTTCTCCAGGAGGTGGAAAGTAGGTGGGCCAGGGGCTTGCAGGTGAGGAGCAGACTTACGGCATCGTAGAGGGCCTTCAGGAAGTTGATTTCATCTGTCACACTCTCCACCTTAGCCTCCAGTTCCACTTTGATCATGTAGGTAGCATCGACATCCTGAGGGACAGTTCAGTCACTGTC
>NW_027818427.1:0-276 GCF_054177405.1 Leptonychotes weddellii | reverse complement strand
AGTGCTTTGTTATAATCAATGACTTAAATTCTTTTTGACAATGTGACTCAGGGAATTCAGTGAGTCTGGAAATTCTACAGACTCTTCTCTAAAAGTCCTCTTTTTAAGACCCACTTAATCTTGGTTTGTGTGACTCTATCAATGTTCTTTCCAGTTCTAGACCTCAGATAATTCAACATTTAAATTTTTTCTTTTTTTTTACTTTTATTTTTTATTGTTATGTTAATCCCCATAATTTACATCATTAGTTTTAGATGTAGTGTTCCATGATTCATT
>NW_027818426.1:0-276 GCF_054177405.1 Leptonychotes weddellii | reverse complement strand
GAAAGGAAGACGTGAGCAGATAAAAAGGTGTTCCAAAGACAGAATCAACTGATCCTCTTGGTGTGGATTTGAACAATGGGAAGGAGAAAAGGATGTAGCTTTTGAGCCCCGTGTGTTTATAAGTGAGCAAGCATGTGCTTCTTACTTGGTAAGTGCTCCATAATCGTGATAGCTACTGGTGCTGTGGTAGGTAAATTCCGTGAGTAGAGGGACCATATTGTCCTGTATCCATCCCAGTGTGAGGCTTTCAATAAAAGGTGAGCAGAATAGAGTGGG
>NW_027818425.1:0-276 GCF_054177405.1 Leptonychotes weddellii | reverse complement strand
GGCATTGAAGGTATAGATTGCTCTGGGCAGCATGGACATTTTAAAAATGTTTATTCTTCTGATCCATGAGCATGGACTATTTTGCCATCTTTTTGTGTCTTCTTCAATTCCTTTCATGAGTGTTCTGTAGTTCCTAGAGTATAGATCTTTTACCTTTTTGGTTAGGTTTATTCCGAGGTATCTTATGGTTTTTGATGTTATAGTAAATGGAATTGTTTATCTAATTTCTGTTTCTACAGTTGCGTTGTTAGTGTATAAGAAAGCAACTGATTTCTG
>NW_027818424.1:0-276 GCF_054177405.1 Leptonychotes weddellii | reverse complement strand
TGTCTACCAAAACCACACTAAAAAGAATTTTGAAAGGTTTTTTAAAAATAGAATCCAACAAGTTCAGGGAGAATAAGAGAGGAGAAAATAGCAATAAAATTCCAAAAGCTGGAAATCAGAGAGATGAGTGGTAATAAATTACAAAACCAAGAAAACTGAATATTAAGGTACCAGTAAAAAAGTCAGAGAATCAACCCAAATAATACTAGAAACTTTCCTGAAGTTTCGGGAATTGGCAGCACTGGGTCCTTCGGGAAGTGAGAATGAAGAAAATTA
>NW_027818423.1:0-276 GCF_054177405.1 Leptonychotes weddellii | reverse complement strand
GTAATTAGATTTAGATGAGGTCATGAGGGTCGGGCCCTCAAGATGGGATTATGGTCCTTAAAAAACAGGAAGTGACACCAGAGCTCAACTTTCTCAACCTCCCCAGGGGATGGAGGTTGTTCTTCATTGCATCACTTCATCCTAGCCAACTGACTGATTGCCACACAACTCACTGTGGGGCAACGCTTTAAAGGACACTTTCCAGATAGAACAAACACAAGATTTGGTGTTTTATGTACTTCATTTCATCTACCCTTTACAACCATCTGGTGAGGC
>NW_027818422.1:0-2641 GCF_054177405.1 Leptonychotes weddellii | reverse complement strand
CCACCACTGCCCCTGGAGCGGGACACGGAGACGCTGCTGAAGCCAGAGCGGCAGACCCCTGGGACTCTGGCTGAGCTGGCACTAAAGCCACGGTGGCCGATGCTTTGGCTCCTCATGGTGGATTTGCTAGACATGGTTCCTGAAGAGGAGAAGACTGAAGAAAGTGTGAGAGGCTGGAGGGTAGAGCTGAGAGGAGCAGATCAGTGAGATGAGCCTCCCAAGAGCAGTTTATATATGGTAGAAATGGGTTGGGCTCCGTCCTGGAAGGTGAGCTTGCAGGTTGGGAAGGGCTGATCTTTACAAATAGTGAGATCAGCCCCAGCCTCTTAAAGGTATGAAATGTGAAGATTGCTTCTTTGGCTTCCTTTAGTCATGGAGAAATTCTCCTGCCTTCTAGCCCTGATCATCCCAACACAATAAGGCTGGATATGTATTCACTGAAGTCATGAGTTAGTCATGTTCTCAAACAAAGAAGAGAGGAGCTGATCTGTGATAATTGTCCCTTCCTTCTGCTTACTCAGACACTCCTCTGTGTGCCCCCTTCCCACACAGGTTTTCACCTCTACCAGCACCACCCTTCCCATCAGGGTGGGACTGACTCTGAGTTCTTATAGGCATTTGCCCAAAGGCCTGAGCAAGAAGTGGCCTGCAGTGTTTTTCACCATGTTTGTACCTGTCCTTCTGGAACTCCTGGCTGTTCTTCCTGGTGGCCTGTGCATGGAAATGGGGGCTATTTGGGGGACATAATCGTCTTTTGAAAAGCAAAGGGACAGAAGAGTTGAGTTTTTATGCTGTGCAGTCAGCATTTGCTCTCTGTCCTGTGTGATAAAGCTGGCCAATGGCAGTTTCCTGAGAGGACAGGAGACATCACCAAAGGCCACTCGCTGGAGACCTGACTTCTGCACCTCCCTCCTCAGTGCTTGCTTCCCACTGATCTGTTATTATGCAAAATTTTCTTTCCAACTGGCCTCCACAGACACCTTTTTCTCTCCTGGTTTGGAATGTTCACTTAGAACTTAAGGAATCTAAAATGAGTAGGACATAAATCACTGAGGAATTCACTGAATTTTTATTTTAACAGACTTTGATGCTTCTTAGGAATCAAGAAGCAGACACTTTAATGGGGTGTGTACATATAGAAACATATAGAAACAGTGAATCATAAAAATGTGCCCTTACATGTGTGATTACGTCACAAATAAATTCCAAATTTCTATTTCTAATCTCAGCACTTGAAATCTGAAATGGCTACACACCTCAGGGAAAGAGGGCTGTGAGTGAGTGTGGTGTTTGGCCTGGAGAGGAATGAGGTCCATTTTTCCCAGCCCACACATGAAGTCCTGAGCACCAGGAGCACTGAGAACAGTTACAGGCAGGCCGTTCTGTGAGAACACATGGGTAAATGGCAACCAGCGGAGGAAGGACAAACTTGCACATTAAGATGACCTGAGAAAAGCTCCTGTTACTATCTTAGAAATGTCCCATCTCTCCAGTGTTTTGGGGTGCCCAATATCCAGGAGGGCAGGTCATTTCCTGCCCAAAGGAGGTGCTCTCTAAGCATAGGGAAGAGATACCTTCTCAAGACAACAGAAAAAGCTCCCTTCTTTCCACCCTGGTTGCACAATGACTGACCAAGAAATGTGCTTCCACCCAGTTCTGGGAAAGAAGTGTTCTTTCCCATGGCATGACTTTCTGCTCTGTTCTACTGTCTTGGGATAGAGGCTCTGAGTTTGGCTAGATGATGCAGGAGGGGTAGGAAGGGTTGGCGAGTCAGGTGGGAGCAGCACACATTTTCCCCAGTATTTGTATCTATAGCTGCTTTCATAGTGCAATGGTGGAGTTGGGTAGTTGCCACTGAGAGGGTACGGCTTGCAAAACCTAAATGGTTTACTATGTGGCCCTTTAAAGAAAATGTATGTCAACCCCTGGTTAAGAGCATGGGCTCTGGAGACAGAGTGCTCAGACTCATAACTAGGCTCATGTGTGTCTTTTTGAAAAGTATTCATTTTTACGGCTGTAAAGTGGGGGTGAAAATAATACCTGCCTCACAGTGTTGCGGGGATTGCTGGAAATAATGCAGAGGCCTTAGCATAGGACCTGCACGGAAGTGCTCCGTTAAGATGAGCTAATATCATTATTATAATGCAAGTAGGAAGAAGCTTGGGTGGTTCAGGGATACACGAGAATCCTCAGGAACTGGAACACAGGTGCAGCTGTGTGTGTGGCGGAGGGGGCGGGGCTGGAAGAAATGATACCAACGCTGCAGGTTTGTGTCATATTGGTAAGGGCCTGGAAGCCAAACATGGGGCTTTGCACTTGCTCCCAGAAGCAGTACAGCGCCATGGAAGCCAGAAGAACAACAGAAGCAGAAGTATGATTTATAAGCTTACTGGTGCTCTGAGCAGCAGGCCAGGCAAAATCTCTGCTCGGGGGCAGAGGCAGTTCCTTGCCTAAGTGGTTGGGGGGAAATTGTGGCCAGAGAGAAGGAGGATCTGTGTCTTTGGCGGGAGCCCAGCAGACGGCTCTCTCTGTCCTGTGTGGAGTCAGGCTCCCCTGGGCCATCCTCTGCTGGGTTCTGCCCTTGGGGCGGTGCATGCAGGGACAGGCTGCTATCAACCAACCTAGGTGACCAGATCAGTGC
>NW_027818421.1:0-276 GCF_054177405.1 Leptonychotes weddellii | reverse complement strand
CTCCCAGCCCCTGCCGTCGTACCTCAAATATACCTGGAACCTAATCGTGGCCAGGCTTCAAATCTTGCCTCTCCACAGTGCCCCACTTCCTACTCCATGCAAAACAGCATGACCAAAAACAGAGCAAAAACACCCAGTTCCTTTTTGGGCAGAGCTGTTGCCTGGTTTCCTGTGCCAGAATACCTCAGTCTTGGCTTTCGGATAGGGTAAATGAATATTTATTTAGTGTTTCACTGTATTTTATGGTGGTAATATAAGGTATTGATTGAAATTATT
>NW_027818420.1:0-276 GCF_054177405.1 Leptonychotes weddellii | reverse complement strand
TTAAAAAATCAGGATAACAAGACTAATTTTTTAAAAAATTGTATTGTATTACTATTGATGGGTATTAAAGAGGGCATGTTCTGCATGGAGCACTGGGTGTTATGCACAAACAATGAATCATGGAACACTACATCAAAAACTAATGATGTAATGTATGGTGATTAACATAACAATAAAAAAATTTAAAAATAAAAAAAAAAACATGAAGGAACATTTAAAAGTTTTTGTTGATTAGTTCATATATATCTATAGAAGATTTTCCCCACATCTGGCTAT
>NW_027818419.1:0-276 GCF_054177405.1 Leptonychotes weddellii | reverse complement strand
GTGTTATGCACAAACAATGAATCATGGAACACTACATCTAAAACTAATGTAATGTATGGGGATTAACATAAGAATTAAAAAAAAAAAAAGAGCCTTTAAAACTATGTGGGGTTTTTGTTGTTGTCGTTTTTAAGATTTATTTATTTATTTTAGAGAGAGACAAAGAGTGCTGGAGCGGAGGGGGGGGGCAGAGGGAGGGGGAGAGAGGATCTCAAGCAGACTCCCCACTGAGCAAGGAGCCTGATGCCAGGCTCCATTTCATGACCCTGAGATCAT
>NW_027818418.1:0-276 GCF_054177405.1 Leptonychotes weddellii | reverse complement strand
CTCCATTTGCCTGCCACAAGCCCTCTTTTGCCTGGGGCACCCTCCAGTCCTGGATCCAGCACAGGTATCTGCTGGCTGGAGAACTCTGAAGGCTGACTTGGTTCTGGGATGCTAGCGGGCAGAGGAAGAGGCCGGGGGAGGTCAGGGCCAGGCCTGATGGGGAGTGTGGTGGAGGGAGGTATGCATGGGGTTAGGCCCACGTGTGAGTTCAAGGAATTGTGCTGGCAAATGAGGATGCTACCTTCCATGGCAGCGGGGGGGGGGGGGGGGGGGGGG
>NW_027818417.1:0-276 GCF_054177405.1 Leptonychotes weddellii | reverse complement strand
TTGAGTTTATCTTTGTGTAGGGTGTTAGAGAATGGTCGAGTTTCATTCTTCTGCATGTGGCTGTCCAATTTTCCCAACACCATTTATTGAAGAGACTGTCTTTTTTCCATTGCATATTTTTTCCCTGCTTTGTCGAAGATCATTTGACCATAGAGTTGCTTTTCCTGTAGGAAGTCATCCACAGACTCTCCTGAGTTCCTATTGAACTGAAGGCAGATGCTGTGAGATAGATGTATGTCCATTCTGGGAATGCTGTGCCCCTGCTCTATGAGATTA
>NW_027818416.1:0-276 GCF_054177405.1 Leptonychotes weddellii | reverse complement strand
AACATCTTTATTTCTTTTAATATTTTATTTATTTGTCAGAGAGAGAGAGAGCACAAGCAGGGGGAGTGCCAGGCAGAGGGAGAAGCAGGCTCCCTGCTAAGCAAGGAGCATGATGCGGGATTCCATCCCAGGATCCTGGGATCATGACCTGGGCCAAAGGCAGACGCTTAACTGACTGAGCTACCCAGGCGTCCCTTGGAAGATCTTTAAAGAGTGATATCAAAGTAGGAGGCATAATAATCCTATTTCAGGGCAACGGGGGTCTTTTTTTTTTTT
>NW_027818415.1:0-276 GCF_054177405.1 Leptonychotes weddellii | reverse complement strand
AGGTGCGTCTCACCGGAGACCAGGGCCACAGATGTGTCTGCTCGAAGATGCGTGAGCACCTACTATGGGCCAGATCTAGGCGCTGGACCTAGGGCAGGGGATAAAGCAGACAGGATCCCTGACCTCCCAGGGCGCCTGGGTGGCTCAGTTGTCAAAGCGTCTGGCTTCGGCTCGGGTCGTGATCCCAGGGTCCTGGGATCGAGCCCCGCATCGGGCTCCCTGCTCGGCGGGAAGCCTGCTTCTCCCTCTCCCACTCCCCCTGCTTGTGTTCCTTCT
>NW_027818414.1:0-276 GCF_054177405.1 Leptonychotes weddellii | reverse complement strand
GTGTTTGCTTCTTGGTTCAATTTGTTCATTCATTACTGGTCTGGTCACAATTTCTATTTCTTCATGATTCAGTCTTTGTAGGTTGTATATTTCTAAGAATTTAACCTTTTCTTCTAGGTTGTCCAATTTGTTGGCATATAATTGTTCATATTAATCTTTTCCAGCCCTTTGTATTTCTGTGATGTCACTTGTAATGTCATCTCTTTCATTTATTATTTTATTTATTTGAATCCTTTTTCTTAGTCTTGCTGAAGACTTGTCAATTTTGTTTATCTT
>NW_027818413.1:0-276 GCF_054177405.1 Leptonychotes weddellii | reverse complement strand
TTCTGTTCAGAGAGTTGTTGCTATTCCTTTCTTCGATCTCCTGTTGAGTTTGTAGGTGTTCAGAATGGTTTGATCCCTATCCAGCTGAATTCCTGAGAGGAGACGAAATCCAGGTCTCCTACTCCTCCGCCATCTTGCTCCGCCCTAAAGCTAGATTTTTAATAGACACATGAAGAGTTTAATTTTATTAAACTTATATAATATTGTTTGTGTTTATTTCATTTTAAGAGAGCCTCTCCCTCCACTATGGCTCCCTTTATTTTATCCATTTACCTT
>NW_027818412.1:0-276 GCF_054177405.1 Leptonychotes weddellii | reverse complement strand
CTGCCTGCCGCTCTGCCTACTTGTGCTATCTCTCTGTCAAATAAATACATTTAAAAAAATCTTTAAAAAAAAAAAAAAAAGGACTGGTGCTTAAAACCCAGCTCCCCTTCCCCATCCAGGATTCCAAACACACAATAATTTCACCCTCAGTGCTTGTCATTCCAGCCTCCAGTGTCAGAAGGCTCGTGCGCGCCTGGGGTCTCTGGCATCTGAAGATAGCCAACCTGGGGGTGCGGTGGGGGAGCCCTTTGTGCCACAGGATCTGGCGAATTCTCT
>NW_027818411.1:0-2641 GCF_054177405.1 Leptonychotes weddellii | reverse complement strand
GGGTTAGCCCGGTGATGGGTATTAAAGAGGGCACATATTGAATGGAGCATTGGGTGTTATATGCAAACAATGAATCAGGGAACACTACATCAAAAACTAATGATGTAATGTATGGTGATTAGCATAACATAATAAAATAAAATTAAAAAACAAAACAAAACAAAAAGTTTGTTCTCATTGTAGTTTTGCTATGTATGAACTCTGTATAAAGCATATGAAAGCAAAAGCACCAGGCTCCCTGATTCCCTCATCCAGCAGGCATGCTTCATTGGGTGGGGCTCCTGACAAGCTATGTGGGGTCATATACGGCATGCTCAACAGGCAGCCACAGCTGGGTGTTGCAGAATCGGCATGTAAAGTTGGTGATTCTGCTGCCATAACTACTAACATGCAGTTGGTGACCAAAAGGGACAGTTAATTCTAGTAAGAAGAACCCTCCTTCTTCTCTTTTCCAACTTTAAAAATAAATATGTCCCATTTCCAGCCAGCCAGCTTCCACAACTGGTCTCACCTACTTGAGTGGCCATGCATTTTAAACTACTCTCCCGGGAGGCCTGAGGTGTTGTGTGAGTCATTCATGCTCTCTGAGCTCCAGGTGCCATGTCCAATGCTGTGATTGGAAAGAGAAGGTAAGACTTTGTTGTATGTCTTCATACCTGTGACTACAGCAAGTGTCTCAAACTCCAGGGTTTTATCAAATTCATGAGTTAGACTAGGGACTGGCAAACTGCCTCTCAGGCCAAATCCATCTTGCTGCTTGTTTTGTAAATATTGTTATGTTGGAACACAGCCAAGCTCATGTGTTTACATATTGTCTATGGCTGCTTTGATTGCTGCTTTCCCTCTACCATGGCTTGCTTGGATAGCTGCCACAGACACCTTACAACTTGCAATGCTCAAAATATTTACTATTGGGCCTTTTACAGAAAAAGTTTGTCAACCCCTGACCTAGGGTAATGCTGAAGAGTAACTCAAGGTCATCAGGTGCTGTATGTAAAAGGTCAGTGATCCCATGTATAGATCTCTCCAGTTCATACTCAACAGTTACTCCTATCAGAGCATGCCTGGAAAAGAAACTTATTTGATGAAGTGAACATAAAAAAATCCATTATGTACAATGTTTTCTAATCTTTATCTGTTTTACTTCTGCAAATGCAATTATCAGTATTGCTTCCATCTAGGTATGACATCAGTTACAATGATCCTTAGGTTATTTTAAGGACTCAGAGACTTTTCCAATTCAACCAAACCTTTCTTCCCTTCTCTTTGGGTCTTTTGCCTCCGTTGAAGTTTTTTTCATCACTTCCCTTTAATTTTTTCCCCACCATTCTATGCTCCCACCTTCATTGTTTCCCATGCCCTACTAGTTTATGCAGTGCTCACATTATAAACTTTAGCACTCAGGAAGAGGAATGTTCACAGAAATGGGTGCCTGATTTACAGGTATTTTGCTTAGAGAGCATTCAATAGTTAGGAGACTTGGATGCTGGTTTCACCACTGTCACTAAGTAGCAGTGTGACCCAAACCAGTCTCATTAGGAAGAGTTGTAATGATTTTCAAACCAATGATTCTAGGTTCCAAAGCATGAGACAAAGTGAAACTTAGTCCCTTTGTATCATTCTTGTTTTTTAAAAAAGAGTAAATTCCTGAATTGTGATTCTATTTCTTTTTTAGTTTTTTAAATTTTTGTGTGATTCTATTCTATAAATACTGATTTTTAAAAAATTTAAAATTCCAGTATAGTTAATATACACATATTATTTATATTATATACATATATTAGTTTCAGGTGTACAATATTGTGATTCAGCTATTTCATACATCATCCGGTGCTCATCATTACAAGCTTCTTCCTTAATCCTCATCACTTATTTCACCCTTCTCCCTCCCACCTCCCCTCTGGTAACCAGCAGTTTGTTCCTAGAGTTGAGAGGCTCTTCTTACAGGACACCTGGATAATTCATTGGTTAAACCTCTGCCTTCAGCTCAGGTCATGATCCCGGGGTCCTGGGATTGAGCCCCATATCGGGATCCCTGCTCAGTGAGGAGTCTGCTTCTGCTTTTCCCTCTCCCTCTGCCCCACCCCCTCTCCTGCTCGCTCGCTCTCTCCCTGTCTCTCTCCCTCTCTCAAATAACTAACTAAATAAATAATCTTTAAAAAAAAAAAGAGGCTCTTTCTTGGTTTGCCTCTCAGTTTCTTTTCCTTTGCTCCATTGTTTTGTTTCTTTTATATATATATATATTTTTTTATTATTGTTATGTTATGTTAATCACCTTACATTACATCATTAGTTTTTTTATGTATATTTTACCACAATTTTTTTTATTATGTTATGTCAATCACCAAACATTACATCATTAGTTTTTGATGTAGTGTTCCACGATTCATTGTTGCATATAACACCCAGTGCTCCATGCAGAACCTGCCCTCTTTAATACCCATCACCAGGCTAACCCATCCTCCCACCCCCCTCCCTCTAGAACCCTCAGATTGTTTTTCAGAGTCCATCGTCTCTCATGGTTCGTCTCCCCCTTCGATTTCCCCCTCTTCATTCTTCCCCCTCCTGCTATCTTCTTTTTTTTTTTTTTAACATATAATGTATTATTTGTTTCAGGGGTACAGGTCTGTGATTCAACAGT
>NW_027818410.1:0-276 GCF_054177405.1 Leptonychotes weddellii | reverse complement strand
TTCTGTTCAGAGAGTTGTTGCTATTCCTTTCTTCGATCTCCTGTTGAGTTTGTAGGTGTTCAGAATGGTTTGATCCCTATCCACCTGAATTCCTGAGAGGAGACGAAATCCAGGTCTCCTACTCCTCCGCCATCTTGCTCCGCCCTAAAGCTAGATTTTTAATAGACACATGAAGAGTTTAATTTTATTAAACTTATATAATATTGTTTGTGTTTATTTCATTTTAAGAGAGCCTCTCCCTCCACTATGGCTCCCTTTATTTTATCCATTTACCTT
>NW_027818409.1:0-276 GCF_054177405.1 Leptonychotes weddellii | reverse complement strand
CCCCCCTTTCTCCCTCTCTCCCCCCTTTCTCCCTCTCTCCCCCCTTTCTCCCTCTCTCCCCCCTTTCTCCCTCTCTCCTTTCTTAGCATGTGTGCCCAAGGGTGGGGAGGGGCAGAAGGAGAGGGAGAGAGAGAATCTTAAGCTCCACACACATTGGGCAGCCCAACACGTGGCTGGAACTTAGAACCGTGAGATCATGAACTGAGCCAAAATCAAGAGTCAGATGCTTAACAGACTGAGCCACCAGGTGCCCCCAGAGTCAATTTTTTAAGCTGT
>NW_027818408.1:0-276 GCF_054177405.1 Leptonychotes weddellii | reverse complement strand
GTGTGACCCTCATCATTAAGGCAGAATTCCTTAAAGCTCCAAACAGCAGCTATGCATTTTATTCAGTTATCGAAATAAAAATACTTGATTTGTTCCCAGAAACTGCCATATTGTCTTATCTTTGGGAAATTAAACAGCTTTGCCTTTCCTATTTTATGCTCTCTTAATCTCTGCATTAACATAGAATATTCACTGTGGCAAACCAGCCCTGAGGACTACAGCATATCAACAGTCAACATTCATTCCCAGCTGCCTGGAGAGTTAAGGTGGAAGGCG
>NW_027818407.1:0-276 GCF_054177405.1 Leptonychotes weddellii | reverse complement strand
GCTGGGTCAGAAGGTAATACTGTGCTTAACTTTCTGAGGGATTGCCAAACTGTTTTCCACAAAGGCTGTGCCATTTCACATTCCTGCTGGCAATGTACAAGGGTTACCTTTTCTCCATATCCTCATCAACAAATGTTATTTTCCTTTAAAAAAAAATTGTAGGGCCACCTGGGTGACTCAGTCAGTTGGGTGACTCCGGTTTTGGCTTGGGTCGTGATCTCATGGGTCATGGGATAGAGCCCTGTGTCGGGCTCATCCCTCAGCAGGGAGTCTGCT
>NW_027818406.1:0-276 GCF_054177405.1 Leptonychotes weddellii | reverse complement strand
TAGAAATGAATACACCACCTGCAAAAAGCATTCTTCAGTTAGTTACCACTAAGCATGCAAAATTAATTTAAGCTCTATTTTTTTTTTTTAAAGATTTTATTTATTTATTTGACAGAGAGAGACACAGCGAGAGAGGGAACACAAGCAGGGGGAGTGGGAGAGGGAGAAGCAGGCTCCCTGCAGAGCAGGGAGCCCGATGCGGGACTCGATCCCAGGACCCTGGGATCATGACCTGAGCTGAAGGCAGTCGCTTAACCAACTGAGCCACCCAGGCGC
>NW_027818405.1:0-276 GCF_054177405.1 Leptonychotes weddellii | reverse complement strand
TAAAACTAATGATGTAATGTATGGGGATTAACATAAGAATAAAAAATAAATTAAAAAAAAGCTCTTTCCTTTTTTTCTTAATAAAAAAAGAAAAAGAAGAGGAAAGAATAAGAGTAGCTAATGTTTGCCTTCTGTCTCTCTTACTAATCTCTGGTCTTGGGCAATTTACTTAACCTCCTGTGCCTCGGTTTCTTCATCTGTAGAATGGAGGTAATACTGGTGATGGAGTAATAGGGTAACAACAAAGAGGGTGGTAAAAATAAAAAGAGGCAATGT
>NW_027818404.1:0-276 GCF_054177405.1 Leptonychotes weddellii | reverse complement strand
TGCCCTGCCCCCAGCCCTGTCAGCTTCCACTACGGTTCCTCCAGAGGGACCCAGGCAGGAGCCACATCTCCACAGGGGTCCACAGCTGAACTCACCGCTGTCGCAGGGTGATCCTAACAGCCACCTTCCAGGGCAAAAACCCCACTGCCGGGCCCCACAATACGTTCCTAAAGTTCACAGACTTCATTCCCTTCCCTGTGAAACATGCATGGTAACAGCACCCACCTGTTAGGACTGTGTTAAAGGCTATGTGAGATAACATAGGTAAAATGCTTG
>NW_027818403.1:0-276 GCF_054177405.1 Leptonychotes weddellii | reverse complement strand
CTTGATCTCAGGGCCCTGAGATCATGACCTGAGCTGAAATCAAGAGTTGGATGCTTAACTGACTAAGCCACCCAGGCGCCCCTAGATTAATGGTTTTTATCTTAAAAATGAAATGTGTTCAAGATGCCTTCCTTTATCAGAGTACATTCCGTGGCCCATCCTGCAACATAGGATCACCAGCAAATTGTCCTTTCCCTGCTGATGGGGAGTAATGCTCTAAGTATTAGTACTTAGTCGTCGGTAACAAAAAAAGGGAGTCATTTTTCCATGAACGGT
>NW_027818402.1:0-276 GCF_054177405.1 Leptonychotes weddellii | reverse complement strand
GGGGCCAGAGAGGTCTCCTGCAGCCGCAGCCGCGGGCCCAAGAGCGCCTGCCGTGGGGAGCAGGGCAGGGGTCACCAGTCCCAGACCTCTACCCCTGGGCCTGCCTTCCCCAGAACCCCCAGGAGGCTCGGGTCCGGGCTGCCCAGACCCTGCGGCCCCAGCTCGGTCAGGGCTGCTTGCCGAGAAGAAGGCTGAGCCTGAGAACCGCCCCCAGAGAGCCCGGCCCGGCAAGGCCTTACCTCGGAGCCCAGGACGGGGTTGGGGCCGTGCTCGCTG
>NW_027818401.1:0-2641 GCF_054177405.1 Leptonychotes weddellii | reverse complement strand
AGCCAAGAATACTTTATCCAGCAAGGCTGTCATTTAGAATGGATGGAGAGATGCAGAGCTTCCAAGACCAGCAGAAACTGAAAGAATGTGTGACCACTAAATGGGCCCTGCAAGAAATATTAAGGGGGATTCTATAAAAGGAGAAAGACCCCAAGAGTGATATAGAACAGAAATTTACAGAGACAATCTATAGAAAAAAGGTCTTCACAGGCAACATGATGACAATAAATTCATCTTTCAATAATCACTCTCAATGTAAATGGCCTAAATGCTCCCATAAAACAGCACAGGGTTGCAGATTGTATAAAAAGACAGGACCCATCCATATGCTGTCTACAAGAGACTCATTTTGAACCTAAAGATACATCCAGACTGAAAGTGAAGGGATGAAGATCCATCTCCCATGCCAACGGACCTCAAAAGAAAGCTGGAGTAGCAATTCTTATATCAGACAAATTAGATTTTAAGCTAAAGACTGTAGTTAGAGACACAGAAGGGCACTATGTCATTCTTACAGGGTCTATCCAATAAGAAGATCTAACAATTGTAAATATCTATGCCCCCAACATGGGAGGAGCTATCTATATAAGCCAACTGTTAACCAAAATAAAGAATCATATTGTTAACAATACGTTAATTGTAGGAGACCTCAATACTCCACTCTCAGCAATAGACAGATCACCTAAGCAGAAAATCAACAAAGAAACAAGAGCTTTGAATGACACACTGGAACAGATGGACCTCATAGATACATAGAAAACATTCCACCCTAAAACAGAATACTCATTCTTCTCGAGCACACATGAAACATTCTCTAGAATAGATCACATGCTGGGTCCCAAATCAGGTCTCAACGAATAACAAAAGATTGAGATTATTCCCTGCATATTCTCAGACCATAATGCTTTAAAACTGGAACTCAATCACAAGAAAAAATTTGGCAGAAATTCAAACACTTGGAAGCTAAAGACTGCTCTGCTCAAGAATGTTTGGGTCAACCAAGAAATCAAAGAAGAACTTAAACAATTCATGGAAACCAATGAGAACAAAAACACATCGGTCCCAAATCTATGGGATACTGCAAAGGCGGTCCTAAGGGGGAAATACATAGCCATCCAAGCCTCACTCAAAAAAATAGAAAAATACTGAATTCATCAACTAACTTTACACCTTAAAGAACTAGAGAAAAAGCAATAAATGATGCCTAAGCCATGCATTAGAAGAGAAATAATTGAGATTAAAGCAGAGATCAATGAATTAGAAACCAGAAACACAGTAGATCAGATCAACAAAACTAGAAGCTGGTTCTTTGAAAGAATTAATAAGTTCGATAAATCACTGGCCAGACTTATCCAAAAGAAAAGAGAAAGGACGCAAATTAATAAAATTATGAATGAATGGGGGGAGATCACGACTAACACCAAGGAAATAGAAACAATTATTAGAAATTATTATCAACAACTATATGCCAATAAATTAAGCAACCTGGAAGAAATTGGTGCCTTCCTGGAAACCTATAAACTGCCAAGACTGAAAGAGGCCAATAACATGAATAGGCCAATAACCAGTAACGAGATTGAAGCAGTGATCAAAAAACTTCCAAAAAACAAGAGTCCAGGGCCTGATGGATTCCCTGGGAATTCTACCAAACATTCAAGGAAGAAATAATACCTATTCTCCTGAAGCTGTTTCAGAAAATAGAAACAGAAGGAAAGCTTCCAGACTCATTCTATGAGGCCTTAATCCCCAAACCAGGCAAAGACCCCATCAAAAAGGAGAATTTCAGACTGATATCCCTGATGAATATAGATTCCAAAATCTCAACAAAATACTAGCTAACAGGATCCAACAATACATTAAAAGGATCATCCACCATGACCAAGTGGGATTTATCCCCAGGATGCAAGGATGGTTCAACATTTGCAAATCAATCAATGTGATAGAACACATTAATAAGAGGAGAGAGAAGATCCATATGGTCCTCTTAATAGATGCAGAAAAAGCATTTGACAAAATACAGCATCCTTTCCTGATTAAAACTCGTCAGAGTATAGGGATAGAGGGAACATTCCTCAAGTTCATAAAATCCATCTATGAAAAACCCACAGCAAATATCATTCTCAATGGGGAAAAGATGAGAGCATTTCCCTTAAGATCAGGATCACATCAAGGATGCCCACTCTCACCACTATTGTTCAACATAGTACTAGAAGCCCTAGCCTCAGCAATCAGACAACAAAAAGAAATAAAAGGTATTCAAATTAACAACGAAGTCAAACTCTCTCTCCGCAGATGACATGATACTTTATGTGGAAAACCCAAAAGACTCCACCCCCAAATTACTAGAACTCATACAGCAATTCAGTAATGTGGCGGGATACAAAATCAATGCACAGAAATCAGCTGCTTTCTTACACACTAACAATGCAACTGTAGAAAGAGAAATTAGAGAATCAATTCCATTTACAATAGATTCCATTTACAAAACCATAAGATACCTTGGAATAAACCTAACCAAAGAGGTAAAGGATCTATACTCTAGGAACTACAGAACACTCATGAAAGAAATTGGAGAAGACACAAAAAGATGGAAAAACATTCCATGCTCATGGATCAGAAGAATAAACATTGTTAAAATGTC
>NW_027818400.1:0-276 GCF_054177405.1 Leptonychotes weddellii | reverse complement strand
TGTGTAAGACTGATGAATCACAGACTTATAGCCCTGAAACAAATAATACATTATATGTTAATAAAAAATTTTTAAAAAATAAAATTAAAAAATAAAGTCTTCTAACTGAACTCTGTGGCAGGAAAAAAAATACGTGTTTGACCTTCATCTCTGGGTCCTGGTACATAGCTCCTAAAACCCTTATAATTTCTTTTTTTTTAATTTTTTTATTGTTATGTTAATCACCATACATTATATCATTAGTTTTTGATATAGTGTTCCATGATTCATTGTTTG
>NW_027818399.1:0-276 GCF_054177405.1 Leptonychotes weddellii | reverse complement strand
GAGGGAGGCAGGAAGAAGACCTGACCACTTTACCGGGGAGCCAGCCTCCTTCTCTGTATCTCCTCGAGGCCTGGCTCAATGTGCGTTGTGACATTTGTGTATGTGCGACGTGTGTGCTTGTGTGATGTATTTGTGCACGTGTAGGATGTATGTGTGGTGTATGAGTGTAGAGTGTATGGTGTATGTGTGTGTGTGTGTGTGGTGTGATGTGTGCACATGTGTGGTGGTGTGTATGTGAGTGAGTGTAACATGCGTGGCATGTACATGTGTGATATG
>NW_027818398.1:0-276 GCF_054177405.1 Leptonychotes weddellii | reverse complement strand
GCGCCTGGGTGGCTCAGTTGGTTAAGCGACTGCCTTCGGCTCAGGTCATGATCCTGGAGTCCCGGGATCGAGTCCCGCATCGGGCTCCCTGCTCAGCGGGGAGTCTGCTTCTGCCTCTTACCCTTCCCCCTCTCATGTGCTCTCTCTCTCTCATTCTCTCTGTCTCAAATAAATAAATAAAATCTTTAAAAAAAAAAAATTAAATGGCCATGACAGTCTAAGTGTTCTTTAACTTTTTAAAAACTTTTCTGGTCTTTTTATTGTTCAATTAATATT
>NW_027818397.1:0-276 GCF_054177405.1 Leptonychotes weddellii | reverse complement strand
TTCTTGGGCTTTTTAAAATACCCTACGGGAAGGAGGTAGCCTCAGATTAGGGGCAGGCAAACTGCTGGGCCAGGAATGGGGCAAAGATCTATGGCTTGTCCATTTTGCCTTTTTTTTTTTTTTAAGATTTATTTATTTATTTGAGAGAGAGAGAGCGTGGGGAGGGTCAGAGGGAAAGAGAAATGTTAGCTGACTCTTCCCTGAGCTCAGAGCCTGACGTGGGGTGGATCCCACAACCCTGAGATCATGACCTGAGCTGAACGCCTAACCGACTGT
>NW_027818396.1:0-276 GCF_054177405.1 Leptonychotes weddellii | reverse complement strand
TGGCCCACCTGGGAGAGGTGGTGAGGGCGGGGGGGCCAGGTATTGCTGTGGTCAGCTGGTGGCTTCAGGCCGTGCAGCCTCCGTGGAGCTGGGCAGTCTTCCTCTCCAGGCCCCAGGCTGCAAGGCCTCTATCTGCTTCCCCATGTCTGTGTTGGTCCATCTCCGTCTTCGTCGGTCCCCTGAAGCTTCTCCCGTCCTCTTCCTGCTGCTGGCCCCTGGCCTGTTACGATCACCTCAGTTTTCCAAGCCCCTGCCTGTGGTCCATCCCTGAGCGCA
>NW_027818395.1:0-276 GCF_054177405.1 Leptonychotes weddellii | reverse complement strand
TTAAAACAAAAAAGTTGCAGTCATCAGCATTAATATTGTAATTGTTGAATTTATAGAGGACTGGTGAATAATAGCCCTTTTTTTTTTTTTTAAGATTTTATTTATTTATTTGACAGAGAGAGACAGCGAGAGAGGGAACACAAGCAGGGGGAGTGGGAGAGGGAGAAGCAGGCTCCTGGCTGAGCAGGGAGCCCGATGCAGGACTCGATCCCAGGACCCTGGGATCATGACCTGAGCCGAAGGCAGACGCTTAACCAACTGAGCCACCCAGGCGCC
>NW_027818394.1:0-276 GCF_054177405.1 Leptonychotes weddellii | reverse complement strand
CCCATGGAGTATTAGGCATACATAAATATAAACTCAAAAAGGAAGTAAGAATGCATAAAAGTTTATTTTATCTTTGTAGTGGGAATTATAAAAAATTTCCTTAAATGTGGTTCTTATTTGATCTGTAAATATTTAACTAAAAAAGGAACAGACGGCATTAACTAGACAAAAAGAAAAAGAGAAAAGGGAGGAGAAGAGAGGAGCTCAAAAAGTCTACTTTATCTTGCCATTTGCAACGACGTGGATGGAACTGGAGGGTATTATGTTGAGTGAAAT
>NW_027818393.1:0-276 GCF_054177405.1 Leptonychotes weddellii | reverse complement strand
TTAGTGAGCTAGATAGATCTGTTTAGAAAGGGGTTGAAGGATACAACTGTTTATATATAGTAGAAACGATCCATTCCGACTCTGGAGAAGTCAGTTTCGTGGAAATAAGACTTTGATTCTGGTGCTATGAGTTAGCAAAATGCTGGGTTTGCATTTTATCCACACAAGACTCTCTGCCTTGAGAGTACCATCGATGGTCCTGTGCCGCTGAATACAAGATGCCCACAAGTGAATAAAATTCGGATAGCAGACTGCTCTCAGGAGAAGCCTTGTTTT
>NW_027818392.1:0-276 GCF_054177405.1 Leptonychotes weddellii | reverse complement strand
GTCAGGTCTGACTGAGGGCCGGGTGGGAAGGTACCACTTTTGTCAGAAGCACATGTGTGATTCAAGTGCCTCCTGGTAAAGGTCTGGTGAGCTCTGCCTTCTCCAGGAGGTGGAAAGTAGGTGGGCCAGGGGCTTGCAGGTGAGGAGCAGACTTACGGCATCGTAGAGGGCCTTCAGGAAGTTGATTTCATCTGTCACACTCTCCACCTTAGCCTCCAGTTCCACTTTGATCATGTAGGTAGCATCGACATCCTGAGGGACAGTTCAGTCACTGTC
>NW_027818391.1:0-276 GCF_054177405.1 Leptonychotes weddellii | reverse complement strand
GAGGTGAGGGGGGTGGGTGATGGGTTAGCCCGGTGATGGGTATTAAGGAGGGCATGTACTGCATGGAGCATTGGGTGTTATATGAAAACAATGAATCATGGAACACTACATCAAAAACTGATGTATGGTGATTAACATATCAAATCTGGCATCTTTTTAATTGTTAATAAAATATTTCTAAGTTAACCATAAAAAAAAATACCTATAGGAAAAGATAATGTGTGATTTCTCTTTAGTTACCTATATACAACTGCAATCTCTTTCTCAGGAAATTGT
>NW_027818390.1:0-2641 GCF_054177405.1 Leptonychotes weddellii | reverse complement strand
AGAAGGTGGTCCCGAGGGAAGGGCCGGCCTGGCTGATCCCCCATAACCGGCCGCTGATGGCAGCCGGGCTGTAACCCAGAGGGACGTCAGCAGATCCGAGTCGGAAGTGGAAGGCCTTCCTGAAGAGTAAAACGACAGTTCCAGTCTTGGAAGGTGGAAACGCTCTGGGGATGGAGGGTGGGGACGGATGGGGGTGACGATGCCCTGCGCCGTGCAGGGAAATGCAGCTCGAATGAACAATCTTGTGCTATGCCTCTCTTACCACAGTTTTAAGTAGTGTTTCACAGAGTTTGGTTTGAGATGAGGAACGTTCTGGAAATGGATGGTGGTGATGGTTGCACAACATGAATGCACTAAATGAAAATGGGTAAAGGGGTCAGTTTTGTCATGTGTATTTTACCACAATGAAAAGGAATTCAGCTTGCTTCCCAGTGAGCAGGTGAGTGTGGGAAGCTGTCTCGCCCCCTCCTGGGAAAAGAAGAAGAAACAAGTTGAAAAAAGAAAGGAAGAAGGGAAGGAAGGGAGGGAGGGAGGGAGAAAGAAGTTGGGCGCAATGGCGGAGGGTCGTCTCAGGAGGGCAGTGCTGACCACCTGGGAGACTGGAGGGAGAGCGAGGCATGTCCAGCTCCCTGGTACTGTCGTGTGAATGTGACCACCGGCCAGGAGCTTCTGCTGCCCCACCCGTCTGGATCATGAGCTCTGAGCAAGCCGGGGTGGAGCGGGCTGTGTGTCTTATCTGCAGCAGTGTATTTCCTATCTGTCCCCTGCGAACACTTGTGCACTGTGTAGACTGTCCCAGGGTGCCTGGAGGAGGGCGCCGTGGGGTCACATTTCACCTGCATTCAACCCACTGAAATTTTAAGGCAACTATTCTCTCATATTTGTCGGCAAGTCCAGTTTGCCAGACCAGATCGAGAGTGAATCCACTTTTTAACAAAGCCTGTCAACACCAGTGCCTTTGTGGGAGGAGGCTGGAGAAGCAAGAAGAACCCCCCCGCCATGGGTTAGAGTCCCAGCACACGGAGGAATTCGTCTGGTTTTTCAGACAAGGCTCCATTTCTTCAAGCTCTGGGTTTTGATAATGTCCTTGATTCTTGCCTCCAGGTTCAGCCTGGGTCCCATTATGCCCACTGGGTCACTGAGCTCTTCTGGTGCTAGTGTGTTACCCAGCAAGGTGCTGACAAGCATCAAAGGGCTGACTTTGGCAGGGGGCAGGACTGCTCACAGCTCACAGCAGGTGTTTGTATGCAGAGCCTAATGCCCCAGCGGGTGCCAGAGGCTGTGACAGGCACTCTCACCAAAGCCCAGCCCGGTGGCCGATTCAGACCCACAGGGTGGAGCACCCAGTTCTCCCAGCTCTGGAGCCAACACCCCCAAGGCTCCTTTTCTGATTCCTCCATGAGTAACAGGGTCACGCGCCACCATGATGGCTGGGACTGTGTTCCAGGCAGCGGGAGGACCAGAGTCCAGCTTCCTTGCCTCTTCAGCCAGGCAGGTGCTACAGGCAGGCCACCCCTCTCTCTCGCTCATCTCTCTGCCTCTCTGTGCTGAGACAGGAGGAACTATCTTAGTATTTCTCTCACACTCCCCATTAGGGAAATCCCAATGGACCGGGCAAGGTCAAAGCCCCCAGTGGAAAATCTGAGCTGTTTGAAGGAGCACCTCCGAGTCCTGCCCCCTTCAAATCTAGAACCAACCGCCAGTGTTGGTATCAATGGGCAGGAAGTGAGTACTAAACATAGCAGGGACAATCTTCCAGGGGAGGGAAGCAATTAATGAGGCATCGAGGGTGGTGGGAATGAGAAACAAAAGATTAGAGACCAGAAAGTCCCACAGGATTAGCTTTCTGTCCTTTCTGTCCAGTCAGAAGAGTGTGACAGGATTTCTCCAATTATAGAAAACCTACTGGGGCACCTGGGTGGCTCAGGTGACCTATCTGCCTTCGGCTCAGGTCATGATCTCAGGGTCCTGGGATGGAGCCCCGCATCTGGCTCCCCGCTCAGTGGGTGGTCTGCTCATCCCTCTCCCTCTGCCTCTGCCCCTCCCCCTGCTTGTGCTCTCTCTCTCTCTCTCAAATAAATAAAATTAAAAAAAAAAAAGAAAACCTGTGTTCTTTAATTCCCCTGAATCCCAGGAACATGTCCTACTCTGGAAGTTCTGCTTGGTTTTGGTCCCAGTCTCATTCTGGTCCATAAGGCCAAAGACAGTAGAAGGCTTCCGTGGCAAAAGGTGGAGCAGGGTGGGAGTGGTCACAGGGATTTGGGCCCAACTTGTAAGCCCTCTATCATAGAACACCACAAAGTTATAGCTTCTGTATCATACGAGCACAAATTCAAACATCATATCAAATTGTGTTCTGCATGTTCTGACTTCTTCTCCAGGATGGACGAAAAGCAGAAGAATCACCAAAGAGTACTTTTCTGCAGCTATTTGCTTTTGAAAAGTTCCTCTCTGATCAGCTAATGCCACCACATTCATTGTTCATCTCTAAAAGGGAAGCAGGCAAGATGGCGGAGGAGTAGGAGACCTGGATTTCGTCTCCTCTCAGGAATTCAGCTGGATAGGGATCAAACCATTCTGAACACCTACAAACTCAACAGGAGATCGAAGAAAGGAATAGCAACAACTCTCTGAACAGAAA